>NC_138382.1:3221294-3237368 GCF_054177405.1 Leptonychotes weddellii
CTGATGAGAGAGTTGTTGCTCTTCTTTTCTTCGATCTCCTGTTGATTTTGTAGGTGTTCAGAATGGTTTGATCCCTATCCAGCTGAATTCCTGAGAGGAGACGAAATCCAGGTCTCCTACTCCTCCGCCATCTTGCTCCGCCCTGGTGCAATCACTTTTTAAAATGACTTGGCAGTTCTTCAAAATGTTAAATACAGGATTGCCATATGACCCAGCAATCCACTCCTCCAAATGTACTCAAGAGAAATGAAACATATGCAAAAACTGTTCATAGCAGCATGATTCATAATAGCCAGGAAGGAGACACAATTCAAATCTCCATCCACTGATGAGTGGATAAATAAAATGTAATATACCCATTCAGTAGGATATATTATATGTATAATCTATATTTATTTGGCAATAAAAAGGAATGAAGTACAGATAAAGACAAAACATGGATGAACTTTGAGTTCATGATGCTAAGTGGAAGCAGCCAATCACAAATGACTATCTATTGTATGATTCCATTGATAGGAAATGTCTAGAACAGGTAAATCTATAGAGACAGAAACTAGATTAGTGGTCACCTAGCGCTTGGTGGGAGGGATGGGTAATGTCTGATGGTGGAAAGGATATGGGGTTTCTTTTTGTGAGGGGACAAAGACGTTGTAAGATCAGATGGCTCCACAAGCCCGTGAATATACCAGAAACAATGAATTGTACACTTTCAACGGGTAACTTGTACAGTGTAATAAAAAAGCTCAGTACAAATGTTAAAAATGATAGAACGAATAATAAAAGAAAACAAATCAAAAAAGATCAAAATTTGAGAAGCAAATTCTTCAGAATGTTTTGAGTTTCCAGCTGTCTCAGGATTCCCCCTGTGTGGAAGGAAGGACCTCAGCCGGCTGCCTCTTTTGCTTTCCCTTTCTGGGAACATGTGCCCAGGCACAGGGATGCATCTTCTTGCCCTTGTGCTATTTATTCTTTGCTATTTGTGCTATTTATTCATTTTCTTTTCTTTTGTCGTCTTTCCCTGGGCTCTCTTGGGGCCGTGTTCTGCGTATGGCCAAACTGCCTGTGGCGGACTGGGGTTTCTGTGCTCCAGTTTGTGACTTCTAACTGTAGGACCCTAACATGAGTCTTGTTAGAAATGTGTGGAAAATGAACTAAAACCAGCCCTCAGAATGAAGATCAGCAGGGCATCTCCCTTGATTGAAAAAAAAAAAAAAAACGCACAGACTTCAGAACATGGATCTTAGTGACATTGATTTGGGTGCTCAAAGGCCTTTTGAGATTCCTACTCATTTTGGGATTAATTTTATTCCTAAGTGAATCCTGGGTGAGTAAGTAATTTACTTTTTGCTTAAACAGTATTGGTTAATGGCCATAACTTTGCAGTTCTGAAATGGCTTATCGAGTTTCTGTTTAGTCTTTTTTTTTTAAGTATATTACCTCTAGCCCCTTCCAGCACTTTTCCAGCCGGATCTCTTGTTGCTCTCAATTAACTGTCAGCAGATTCTAGCTTTTTTTCTTCCCGCCAAAGAGTAGTACATCTTTTTCATGCGTTTACTTGCTTTTTTAAATTTTAAAATTTAAGCACAGGAAAAAATCACCTAGAGGTAGGAGTAAAATATCAGTTTGTTAACCACGATTTTAAATTTTCACTTCTGAAATTTCCTAGATTTAAAATTTTTCATGAACATTGACTATTTCCATAATGGAAAAGTTACAAAAACAACATGAGAGACATGGCTCCCAGAGTCTACTTTAATTCTGATCCCTGCACTGTGTAACTATTTGGAGTTGGCTTCTGCATGATGGGTCTACAATTTGTGGATCTGCATTTACTCCAGACCCATGGAGTGCTTTCAGAAATGAGGCAGAGCTGACCAGACAGCAGGACACATGACCTGGCAGGACCCCCGGGAGACCACAGGCCAGCAGGTGCTGAAGGGAGCCCGGCTCCACAGTGTGTTGTATGCCGACTCAGACACAAGCACATGCACGGAGCTCGTGCGGACCAACCACTTTGAGAAGATGTTGGTTGATCTGTACGCGCTGATGGGTTGGAAAGGCAAATGAGAAAACATACGAAGTGCATCTGGAACAATTCAATGCCCTTATAAAGGTGACATTGAGCCTCTGACCAGATGCATAGTTGAGCTGTCTTGTTCCTGTTCTTGTCTTGTGCCTTTGTTCTACTCCTGGGACCTAAATCCAGTGGGACTGTGTCTTTACAGGAAGAGGAAAATTTGGACCCAGAAACACATGGGGCAATGCTGTGTGGCTGCAACAGAGCCAGCCACTGGAGGAATACCAAGGAACCCCAAGGACCGACTGCTCCGGGGTCCTGAGCATTGTGGCCTCCAGCGCATGGCCGCCAGGGCAGTGGTGACATCTGGGTCATGTGGACGCCCCTCCCTAGAGGTCAAAACGTAAGTTTGAACAGCTAAGGAGTCGCCAAGCACCCGCAGAGAGAAAGCAGATCCCCCATAGGCTACATAGCAGTCACTTAGGCCCCAGAAACCCTCGGCATAGCTAAGAGGCTAGCATACGCTTCCTATCATTCAGTTATCAACAACTGATGAAGCATTTATTAGGCGACATCTTGCTAGATGTTTGGGCCACACAGATGCATTGGCTCAGCTTCTGCTTTCAAGATGCTCATGGATCAAGGTAGTTATAGGATCAAACAAAGTGGGTAGGGATTAATGCTGTTCACCCCATATCCCCAGCTGTCTACCTTGAGCATATGTAGGATGACACACCCTGATGCCCCCAGATGGCTGGGCCGCGTGACTGCCTCTGGCCACTGGGCTGTGAGCGGAGCGGTGCGTCTCCCTTGAGGCCAGAACATGTCACTGCCAGAGTGGGGTCTTTCTCCTCCAGAGCCTCCTTCCCTCTGCTTGGCGACAGCCACACTGGAGGCAGCAACTATCCCATCAGCCTAGGTGACCGAGTGACTGTCACAAGGAACAAAGCCCCCATCAGCCCATGGTGGACACACAGCATGAGCAAGAGAAGAAGTCTCCTAACTGAAGGGGTTCTTGTCACCGTGGTATAACCAGTGTATCTTGAGTGGCCCAACAAGAGAGATCCAGTATCTGCTTTTCGGCTGCTTATGGTTCCATAAAGGAAATGTACATGTAAATAAAGGGAGTTCATAAACATGCAGTTACTAGCATAGAAGTCTGGGGGCAAGAACAAGATAGTATTGCAGGATCCATCAGGAAACTTCTACAGGAAAGTCCCACTCAGTAGAGCCAATGAGGTAGACACACTAACCAGCACCTAGAACACCTAGAACACAGAGTCATGGACACCAGATGGGCCGGGGGCTGTAGTGCCAGAGACTGGCCGAGGGGCTGGGAAGTCTCCTGGGGACCAGCATTTGAACAAGGTCTCAACCAGCAAGCCAAGAAGCGAGACAAAGGGGGAGGGACAGTGCACTGCATTGTTTCCCTGAAATATCTCCACTGTCTAGCAAAGCTCCCGTCCCATAGGAAGTGCCAGCTACAGGCCTGCTGGCTGAATGCACAGATGGAGTGATGGGCAAATTCCAGAAAGAAGCGAGCCACGTATGAAAGGATTGAGGCCTGGAAAGGCGGGGGCTACTCAGGGCTGCACATCTCCTGAATTCAGACTGTTCTGGGGTGTTCTGCAGGCCACCCCACAGTCAGGAATGAGGTCCCTTTTCTATTTGGTCAGGGCTCTCCAGAGAAACAGAACAATAGGAGTTACGTGACATAAATATAGAAGTAGATAAGACATAAAGATAGAGAAAGAGATGAAGAGTTTTACTTCAAGGAATGGGCTTATGTGCTTGTGAGGCTGGCAAGTCTGAAGTCTGAGGGCAGGCTGGGGACTCAGGCAGCAGATGACACTGTAGTCTTGGGACAGAATTTCTTCTTTAGGAAACCTCAGTGTTTTTTCTCTTAATCCTTCAATGGATTAAATGAGTCCCACCCTCGGTATCTAGAGTAATGTCCTTTACTTGGAGTCAGCTGACTGCAGAGGCTAACCACATCTGCTAAATACCTCCAGAGCAGCACCTAGATAGGTGTTTGATTGACTAGCTGGTACTAGAGCCAGAATGACACAGGAAACTCCCCATCACAGCCTCCAAAACACTTCTCCTGCTTCCTCCCTAAAACCCCAGCTCCTTGGATGTTCAGGCCTTCCCTGACGAAGCTGCTTCTTCCCATCCTTGCTGTCCACACATGACCAATGCTCCTCTTCCATTCGTGGAAAGACTTCACTCCCGGCCCCGCCACCCTCCTCTCCTTCCCTGCTCCTGCCAGTATATCCTTGGATGGGCCACAGTGGTGCCGACTAAGTCAGCTGTCCAGTCCTTAGTTCCCTATGACCTGGCTCTGTTCCCACCGTGAGGGAGACTGTGAAATCAGCCTCACCTTCCTGCTCCTGGGTCTACAGCCGGACACTTAGCACCAGATATTCATCAGTGCACATGTATGACCCTCAGGTGGTGATCTAGGACATCCCAGGATCTCTAACTTGATCCACAAGCCAAACCTCTCACACTTCAGAAGCAAAGATTCTGAAGCTAAAGCAACAATAATCCCAAATGCAATGACTTCATTCTTGAGCCACAAAAACCCCAAAAGGGGAACTCTTGAGATATGTCTGAGCTTAGGCCATCATGAAATGGTATCTGGGCAAAATAATTATCTTTAGAAAACTAGGTGATTTTCAGGCAGACATTTAGAGGGCTGAGACTCAAGTCTGTAAGTAAGATATCCTCTCATTTTATAGAAATTAACATATCCAGGATTAATACACACAGATCTGTATCTATATCTACATATACCCCCTCCTCCATCTATGTGTCCATCCAGGCACTCACCCATTCATCTATCCATCCATCCATCCATCCATCCATCCATCCATCTATCTATGCATCCATTAATATCCATCCTTCTATCCATCTATCATTATCCATTCATGGACTCACCCATCCTTCTGTTCATTCATCCATCCATCTATCCATCCATGCACCCACCCATCCATCTATTCATGCACTCATCCATCCATCCTTCTACCATCTATCCACCCATCCATCATCATCCATCCTTCTATCCATCTATCATCAATCAGCCATGCACTCACCCATCTTTCTATCCATCCATCCATCCATGCACTCACCCATTCCCTATCCATCTAGCTCTCCATCATCTGTCCATCCACCTATCTATGCACAAATATGTCCTTCTGCTCCAGTGTTTTCTTCCTTATTTGCCAATAAGATCTTGATATTCTACTTTGTTTACATACCAGATAAATTGGAATTATCTTCTACTCAGCAATGCAAATGGAAGCCCACAGTTGCATCAAGCCTTGAAGTGGGTCCACCCTCTGACTTAGGAGGGCTAGAGGTATCAGAAAGCCTTCTGTCATTCTCTCCAGTGCAGACTTGTTCTGACCAACGCAAAAGAAGACTGGGGCCCAAAATCACTTCCAGAAGACACTGACTGCACAGCTCTCCCAGCTCAGCAGCTTTGGCAGCAACTAACTGCTATCACAGCCGGCCCTGCTTTTCAGAATAGCCAGGAGGTCCGATCCTTGAGTGACATAGCTCGCCAGCCCACAGCAAAGTGCAACATAGCAAAGGTCTGGGAGAAAGAGAGGCAGCCAGCTTGTGGGCCCAGGGTGAGGCGTGAGGGGTGCAGGCGGTCAGCAGGGTGGTAATGGGGGCCCGTCAGGCCAGGGGAAGGTCCGAGGATTTACTCTGAGGCCTAGGAGCAGCAGGCTGGTTTTACATACACATTTTATTTTTCCCCCAACATTTTATTGCTATAAAATTTCAAACATACGGAAAAGTTGGAAAAATAGTAAATACCTGAAAATCGCAAGAAGTAAATGCAATGCCTGCTTACCTTTTCCTGCACCTGCTTGTGTGGGCACTTGGGGTGCTTTGTGTTTGCTTGTTCACTGAGTCATCAGGAAGCAAGTAGCAGACGTCAGGGCCTCTGACCCCCAAACTGTCAGCACTGAAGAATGAAGACCTTATCCCAGCGTTACCACACCGAACAAAACAGACACTAACCCCCTACTAACATGCCAGGCCCAATCCATGTTCAAATGTCCCCAGCCTGTCCCCAGAATGTCCTTTAGAGTCGGCTGAGAGTGTTTCCAGGATGTCACCTTGGCTCCCCCATAGCCTCTGGGGGCCGGCTCCCTGCATCCCTCAGAATCTAGAACCATGCTCTTTTCCTGGTACATTGACTTCCTGAAGAGTCCGGGTCTTTGGGAGGTTGAAGATGCCCACAGTCCATCCCACATGTTGGATTTGTCTCATTGTTTTCTTTGGCACCATTTGGTTTGTTTCTTTATTCCCTGTATTTCCTATAAACTGAAAGGTAATCTGAAGCCTCCACGAAATTCAGGTTCAACATGTTTGTTGAGACCACTTCACACACCAGCTTTGATGCTGGTGTGGCTCTCAGGTGCTTGATCACATGGACAAGGCAGGGCCCAAGACCCTTGCCCCAGAGCAGAGCACGCCCTCACACGTACAACAGTGGTGCTTGTGATTCTGGGCCCCAGGTGCCTATGGGTCCATGTCCCTTTCACGAATGGCCCGAGCACTGACAGCTAGGTCTGTATCAAGGAGGACGAGCATTCTGCAGTGTGGCAGGGTGGTGAGACAGGTGGCAAGGGGCCGGTGTGGCAGCCCCAGGGTCTTCCAACTGAGGTGGGACGTTGGTCCCAGCCGGTGTGGGGCTGGGCCAGAGAGAAGACGGACAGCACAGAGGCAGAAATGACAGCACCTGGGGAGAGTTTCATGGAAATGAGGAGTCTAGGTTTGGGTGTGGGAACCTGACGGATGGCACGGGACTCTCCCTGCCGAGCTGGAGTGTGCAGGAGGGAAGCAGGAGGGCCAGGAGGAGGAGGGGCTCAGGTGCGGCCCATGGGGGCATCCGTGGGGCATGTGTGGGAGGCTGTGCTTAGAGGGGCTGGGGCTGGGGGCTCTGGGACTCAGCTTGGGCCAGGATCAGCAGAGCCAGGAAGGGGAAGACAGCTCCAGAAGGCACTCAGGGAGCCTGCATGGAAGGGGTAAGAACTCCAAACATGCTCATTTTAGGGACTAGGAGGGAGACACCCGAGAGAGGGTGAGACATCAGAGGAAGGGAGAGAAAAGAGCATGTCAGGTACACAGAGCTTGAAGACTAGTCCTTCTGAAGCAGGATTTTTGATGCCAAATGATAGGTCTGAAGACAGAGAAAGTGGAAACATTTTGAGACAAAAAAAGTCCTACTTTATTTTTTTATTCTGCTTCATTTTTTTTCTTGCAAACTGAGAGAGAACTGAGGTGCATCAGTGCATGGGTTCCGGGTGCAGAGTGCTATAATTTCACACATGCATAGACTGTGGAGTGGTCAGCACGACAAGTGTGGGGAACGTCCATCACCTCACAGATGCGCGAAAAGCAAAAGCAAAAAAACCCAAAAATCTCCCCTGGTGCTGACAACACTTAGGATCCACTCTCCCACAGCAGCTTTCCCGGGGATCCCGCGGCCATGTCAGCTGTGGTCATGGCGCCGTCCAGCACATCCCTAGCTCCTGTTTACCTTACAACGGCAGGTCTGGACCTGTGACCATCGTCCTCCCATGTCCCCTCCCCCCACCCTGCTCCTGGGAACCATGAATCCCATCTCTTTTCTAGGAGTTTGGTTGTTTTTTGTTTTAGGGTTTTTGTTTCGTTTTTTGGTTCCACATACAAGAGATCACATGGTATTTGTCTTTCTGTCTGACTTACTTCACTTAGCGTAACGCCCTCAAGGTCCATCCGTGGTGTCGCAAATGCCAGAAATTCCTCGCTTCTCCATGGCTGGATAACCTTCCGTGATGTATATACACTACAACTTCTTTATCCATTTATCTGTTAATGGACACGTTTGTTTCCACGTCTTGCCTATTGGAAATAATGCTGCTACAAACAGGGGGTATAGACATGTCTTCAAAATCCTGTTTCCGTTTCTCTTAGATACCTTCCCAGAACTGGGATTGCTGGGTCATAGAGTAGCTCTATTTGTAACTTTCTGAGGAGCCCCCACGCTGTTCTCCACAGTGGTTGTACCAGTTTGCATTCCCACCAAGGGGCACGAGGGCTCTGTCCCCCCCACATCCTCGCCGGGAACTGTTGTCCTTTTGGTGATGCTGTTCTAACAGGCACGAGGTGAGAGCTCACTGTGGTTTTGATCTGCACTTCCCAAATGACTAGTAATGTTGAGCATCTTTTTATGTTCCCGTTGGCCACTCATATATATCTTCTTTGGAAAAATGTCTACTCAGATCTTTTGCCCCCATTTAAAAAAAAAACAAATGTAAGTCACAGCCTATAGATTACTTTCATGGCCTGTTAATGGATCCCAATCTACATTTTTAACACCACCACCGTGATATGTCCCCGGACCACCAGTGAAGGCTGCCCCCCCACCGGAAGGTCTCCTGTGAGCACTGTCCTCTCGTAGGCAAATCTGCAGAAATCGGCAGGTCATCTGGCTGGGTCTGGTGCGCACGGGGTGTGGGGTGGGAGGGCGACCTGGAAAGGGTCTGTGTGTCTGGACTAACCCCCGGGGCCGGGGACCCTTCGGTGCTGTTATTCCAGCTGAGATCGCCAGGTTGTACTATTTCACATGCATCAGCGTGACCCAAGTGACCCCAGCCCCTTGCCCCAGTCACTGTGAGAGCCTGGCCTCACTCCACATCCCCCGCAGGGACCAGGGACCCGCCCACCGGCCAAAGCCCCACTCCCTTCTCCTGCGTCAGCCCGGCTCAGAGCAGGAGGGGCAGCAGTTTGCCCAGACCTCCTCACAGAAAACAAAACAAGAACGGGAGCCTGTGTCCTCCCCAACCCCAGGCAGAGGGACCTTCTTACCACGCCTTCCCTAGCTGCCACCAAGGCAGAGCTGCCCTGCTGCGGGACAAAGAAGAGCCAGCTGCCTTGGTATCTTTGTTTTTGCTTTTGTTTCAAGCTCCACATTGATCCACCAGATAGTTTTGGGGAAATGGAAGAGCAGCATGGGACTCCGCTGCAGGCCTGGCCATTCATGCGCACCCCCTCCCCCCAACACGTCCTTCCTGGGAAAGGCCAGCAAGCAGCTTGGGAACCACTTCAGAAACTCTCCTGTCAGGCACAAGATTGCTCACCCTGCCAGAGATGAATCATGAAGGATCAGAAATGATCACTTAGGACTTTCAGTTAACCTAGCCTGCATTCCGTGGAGGTAAGAGTGTTCTAATGGGTTTACATGGGAATGCGCTCAGGGTCAGTAAAATCCCTAGGATCTGCCTCTCTCACTCTCTCACTCTCTCTCTCCCTTCCCCCCCCACTTTTGTGCTTGGGTTCGTTCAGGAAGGAGCATTTGTTTTTTGTTTTGTTTTTGTTTTTTTAAGATTTTATTTGAGAGAGTGAACAAGCAGGGGTATAGGGAGAGGGAGAAGCAGACTTCCCGCTGAGCAGGGAGCCCGATGTGGGGCTCGATCCCAGGACCCGGGGACCATGACCTGAGCCGAAGGCAGATGCTTAACCAACTAAGCCACCCAGGCGCCCTCAGGAAGGAGCATTTGATGCAACTAAGGGGAATGAGGAAGAATGCCTTGGAAGAAGTGGCATTTAGGTTGGGATTTGAAGAATCACCTTCAATGGGGGGAGGGTCTCAGGCTCAGAGGAAACGTGGGAAGGCCGGAGGATTTAGGGTGGCTCCTTTCCTTTGGGAATACAGAAGCATCCTGGGTCACGGCAGTGTGCATGGGAGGGTGGGAAGGTGGGCGAAGCCAGGACACAGGGAGGCTGGAGCACCAAGCCTGGAGGAAGCCGCAGTCTGAGGCAGTGGGGAGCAGTCAGGAGATCATCCAAAGGGAGCAATATGATCCAATTTGCTATAAAAACATGCACATTGACAGTGCTATGGAGCAGGGATACCTGGAGGCAGGACAGGGGAGGCTTACGAAATTCTGTGGGCAAGAGTTAGGGGACTGGAGATCCCCCACGTGCCCTCAGCCCTCTAGAAGCTACCCATGGAAACCCCTCTGTCAATATGACAGCCCGGGGCACCTGAGGAACAGCTGAACAGGGAGAAGGCAGAACACCAGGCAGGGTCCATCTGGACCCCAACAAGACACGATGTCCCAGCGGCCCCAGTGACCACTACCTCTGAGAGTCACCGTCACATCGTGTTTCTATTTCCTGTATCCAAGTACAAAACACCCCACGAGAGGAGGCAGGCAGAGGAGACCGCGTCTTCACCTCGAAATCCCGTGAGCGCAGGTCCTTTCGTTCATCTTGGGGCGCGAATTGAGGCCCGGAGATTTCACCTACTAACTCACAGCGAGGTACATACGTGGCAGGCCTAGGGCAGAATTCCAGGCCTTGCTTTAAATATGGGGGATGTCACCCTAATGCCTCCTTAAAACCAGTCACCAAGGTGGAATCTCGTCTCTCCCTCCCTACCACCCCGGGGAGGAGTGTTATCTCCAGAGATGCCCAGGGTCCCTGCCCCCGGCTGCCCTCGTGGCCACCCCAACACCACGTCAAGGGGGCCCTGTGACCCACTTAAGAGGCAGCGCTGTGTCTGCTCCAGGACTACGACTTGGAAGCAGAGTCTGCTTTTGTGCTTTTAGGAGTCCTGGGCGACCGTGTAAGACAGGGGATTACGGCCTTCGGACAAATCTGGCCCCTGATGTCTGTTTTTGTAAATAAAGTTTTATCGTAACACAGTCATGCCTATGCATTCACGTATTGTCTGCGGCTGCTTCTGTGTTACAGCAGGAGAGCTGAACGACAGAGGCCATATTCACAGAGTGAAAGATATCTGCTCTCTGGCCCTTTACAGAAAAGTTTCCCAAACCCTCATTTAAGGAGTCCAGCTACCACATGGAGGAGTCCATCTACCACATCTGAGACCACAGAGAGAAAGAGAGGCCCCGCTGTTCCACGTAGCAGTTACGGCGCCCGGGGATCGGCCGTTTCACTGCCAGGTTGGCCATCCCAAGGAAGACGGGCAGACGTGCCTCGCAGACTCCAGCAGCCCACTGAGCAGGGGTGAGGAACGGCAGCTTTAAGTCACTGGGCTGGGTCAGTTACCACACAACGACAGATACCTGGACCCTCCTCCTCTTGTCCCCCACAAAACGACAGGGCTGCGGCTGTGAAAATGGAATGAGAAGCCCGGGCGCCACCGAAGATGAGCCATGCGACCGTGGCTGAATCCGTTCCTGATGCTGCCCAATAGCAAGACGTAACTGAGGGTAGAAGTCTTCTGGAGAAGTAGCATAACTCATCGTGAAACCAGCTAGTCAACCACACACTTCTGTTTCCTTCACCTCGTACGTCACCCCTACTCTCAACAACAGTTTGACCACATTTTAGTCTGTGGGTTTTTGCCTTTTAAATGACTCTTATCGTTACGAAGGCACTGAGTACCCGAAGGGTCCCCCAGGATGGGAACTCCTCCCCCTCCCACAGAATATCCACTCGTGGCTGCTTGTAGAGGTACTGAATTCTAGAACACCTTCTTAAAGAAATGAGCCTGTCACTTAAGACCTCTCAAGCTGTAAAGAGATGAGGAGCGCTGTGAATCCAGCCACGGTTTTCATGGTTAGCTCGTGAATCCATCGGCTACCTCTGTTCTGGACTTCAGTGAAAATCAGAACAGACTCTATTTGTCGTATTTGCTCCACTGCATCTTGACAGAAGGCTCGGGACCCTTTCCCTCCCGCGGTGGAGGCTGCTACTCACAAAAGACAAACGGCAGGATCGTGGTGGCTGGTGCAGGAGCCGCCGGTGGGGCTGCCCGCCCGGGGGGCAGGTCCCTTCCCCAGACGGCAGGTCAGGCAGGAGGCCCCACAGACGCGTGCGCCCCAAGGCTGGAACCAAAGGCACCCTGCTGCACAGCCAAAGGGACTCTGCAGATGGGCCCAAGTGATAGACTTTTAAACAGAGATTGTCCTGCCTTCCGGGGGGGCCAATCTGATCACACGTACCCTTAGGACCAGAAAACTCTTCCTGGCTGGCACAAAGACAGGAGGTGCCTTCGGAAATGGCAAGCCTGAGAGGGGCTCAGTTTGGAGAGGCCAGGGCAGGGGAAGAGGGAGAAGGCCGTCAGCTGCCAAGCAGGCCCTGTGGACAAGCAGCACCTAGCCAGCGGGGGACTCCGGGAGCACTGTCCCCCGAGCATGGCCTGGTCAGCTCCTCTGCTGAGAAGTACAGTCTCCCGGCCCCGGGCTTGGGCTGAACGGCTCTGCTGTTTGTCACATTTTTGTCTCCTCCCGAGGAAATCCAGCACGTCACCCTGACCCTGACAAGCACCGATGCTTCTGGTCCTCACGAAGCTGGCTCCAAGGAGGGAGTTAGTTCTTTAAGGGAAAAAGAAAGCGCCAGTCCCCCCTTTCACTGCACACCCACCCACTGAAGTCTTGCCTGTCCGCGTTCACCCGCTCACCAAGGTGTGCCCTATGCTAGAAGTTTCCATCCTACACCTAGTGTAAAAATTTCAGCGTTTACTCAGCAGGGTGGAGGCCGCACCACCACTGGAAGGCATGGGCCCTTTTCCATGGCCCTGGGGGTGTTGCTGCCCCGGCGACCAAGAGCTCCACCGTGTGCGCGCTATTTCTCATCCTTGCAAAGGCCAGCAAGGGGCTGCTGAGTCCTTCAGGGGAAGCCGGGGCAGAAGGGGAGTGGAGACACAGGACGGTTAGCACTGGATTTTACTATTTTAGAAATCTTTATGATTTTACTTAATACTACACGCTCAAGGAAAAGAATCAATCCATGCAATAAAGTACCTGCACGAAAGAACCATTAACCACCCAAAATCGTAGTACCTCAAAACGCATGCAGTCCTTGTTTGAAACCAAGGGCTCAGATTTGTTCGAATGCAGGTTGTCTCAAAATCTCTTAGCAGTGCTGATTCTTGCTTCCTGGCTACAGCAGATGTGGGTGCTCCAGCCAAGGAGAGCCGGGGGACTGAGGGGCAGGGGTGTCCCGACCCTAGCGGCCCTGGCCCGGGGCTGCTCTCCTGAGCCTCAGGCGGCCACCGTCAGTGCTGTGGCTGCCCGGGGTTCCCTCTGGGATGCATTTTGGGTTCTGGAGGACTGTTCGGCCCCACGGTGGCGGTCACAGAAGGTGTCTGGCAGATGCCCTGTAGGGCTGTGTTCCTACCAATGAACCTCAGCTCTCTGCCTGCCCCCACCCCCCACCCCGGCCAGGTCAGGGCACCCTGCCCTGCCCGCTGCGGGAGCGTGGGAAGGCCCGGCTGAGGCTGCAGTGGCCTGAGGCACGACAGGGAGGGGTGCTCAGCAGGACCATGGGCAGGACGGAAGCCTGGACACCAGAAGGGCCTCTGAGCTCCCTGAGGCTGGGTGTTAGAGTATTGTCTGAATGGGAGCCGGGAAAGAACAGAGCAGGGGTCTGTCCTGACTTGGAGGGCCACAGCCAGAGAGACAGGCCTTGAATGACGCTGGTTATGTGTGGACGCCCCCCACCCCCCGTGCCCATCCAGGCCCATCATCAGTCCAGGCCAGGTCTGCGAGATGGCAAGCAGCCCCCAGGCTCAGGGACCGGCCCATCACCGCCACCCAGGGACTGTGGGGGACCAAGGGCTCCTTCTAGCACGAGTCCCCACCATCTGCGCTGGAGGGAAGGGAGGGAGACATCAGACTGGCCCTGACAGCAGGAGCCCGTGGGAGGCCTGTGACTTCCCCTCCCGTCACTGGGGAGGTCAGCCAGCTTCCTCACCACATCCCCCGGAAGCTCCACCAGCAGTGCAGGGAACCCAGAGAGGACAGGGCCTCCCACCCTCCCGGGCAGGGGAACACACAGCAGGCTCCAGGCAGTGCGAGTCTGGAGCTGAGGGCAGTCTCCACCGGGGCGTTCAGCATGGGTTCCTGGCTGCGAAATTCAGAGCAAAAGTAGCCTGAGGTCCTTGTCCTCATGCCACTCACGCCACATGGGGACCCTCCAAACCCTCCACCCCCTGGCCTTGGCCAGACCGTGACCTCAGAAGCTCTGGGGGGCAGGGGGACCGGGCTTAGGAATTTTAAAACCTGCCCAGGGGGGTTTCAAGACGCAAAGAGCTGAAGAGCACCTGCTGAGTGATGGCTTTCAGACCCTGGTGCCTGCGCCTCCCTGGGAGTCCAGTTAACTGCACATTCGGACCCAGGGCGTCGGGGCCGGGGGGGGGGGAACCGAGCGTCTGTGGTTCTGACTCACTCCCGGTCCGCGCACCACACTCGAGTGGCCAGGACACAGAGCCATGTTTCCCAGGCTTTATTTACGGATGTTTGACCCTAGCCCCCTCACCGTTTCACATAAAAATCACACATCTTTCAGTGATGCCTGAAAACCGTACCAGGAAATTAAAAATGACTCTGAAACCAGTCTCGGGGCCAAGGCCCTGCCCTGCTTTCACCCGCGCTCCGTGGCCTGCCCGTGCGGGCGGCCCCGCACCCACGCCCAGGGGCTGGGAAAACAGGTCCCTGCTCCCTCTGGCACCTGGCAGCCCCCGCCCCTCGTGGGGCCTCCGTCCCCCTGTCACCAAACAACAGAGCGGCCAGGCGACCTCGAAGGGCCTTTGCTATGTGACTGGGACTTTTGATCTTAAATCAGCTTTGAGCTTTCTTTATCACATAAGCAGATGGTCTCTGGCTGCCTCTGTGACTTGCAGGGAAGAGGTACTTTGCACTTTGGGCCCCTACGCCAGGGTGCTTTTCTGACAAGGGCGGGGATGGGCAGGTGAGCATCAGAGACCATGCTGCAGAATTCCAGAAGGATCAGTGGCCCAGACCAGGAGACAGAAACTCTACTGCGAAGGGCCAGATGGTAAGTATTTCAGGCCTTGTGGGCCTTAAGCTCTCCGTCACAATATTCAAGTGCACCACCGAGGCACAGACTATGTGTAACAAATGGGTGTGGCTGTGTCCCAATAAAACTTTATTCACAAAAACAGCGGTGGGCCAGATTTGGCCCACAGGCTGTAGTTTGCCAGTCCTTGGCCTGCCCAGAGCAGCAACAGCCAAGAATCTCCCGAGACCTCAGCACAGCAGGATCCCACCATCTGGGGATCAGTTGTTTGGCGGGGAGGACCAGTCAAAGCTTATCTGGGTTTTACCATGCACAAGGCCCCTGCACTCCTCTGACCTCGCTCAGATCCCAGAAGCTGGTGGCTCATTCACCTCCAAGGATGTCGCTCCCCGGGACATCAGTGCCCACACCAGTGCGTGCCCCTTCGAGGGAACTTGGCTTCTCGTCCTCAGACACCTCTTGACCGCAGCGGAGAGGAATAAAAACTCTCCCCCTGGCAGACTGCTCCACAGAAAATAGCAGAGGCGTTTTGTGACGTCCCCCAGATGATGCGGCTAGGCTGCCTCTGCCTGGCTCTCCTTCTGCACGGGGCTGAAGCAGGCGGAAGGGCCACCGTCTTCCCAGGCCTCAGAGGGCCCAGCTGTCCCTGCAGGTGGCTGGCGCTCCACCTGGGCCCAAGCTCCCGCACCCCGGCTCTGCCAGGCAGCCTGCGACGGCCCTCAACACCTAAGTCTGTTCACGGTTTTCCTGCCTCTGGGTCTCCTCCTTCCCTGGGTGCTGCTGGACTGTGGGTCTCAGGTTACCAGTGGGGACAGGCACAGGCCTCCCTCCCGCCTCCGGTGCCTGCAACCACTGGGCATTTAACGACAAGCAAAGATGACGTTCCGAGTCCGGCGGATGTCACCCTGCCGCTCCGGAGGGAGGCTCGGAGTGGGCCCACCGCCGCCGCTGCTGCACAAAAGATGAGGACGCCGGGGGTGCCACAGCTCCACGCTCGCTGCCCGCCCGCCCCGACTCCTTTCCCCTGCAAGCTCACCCGCAGCCCTGGGAGCTCCCTCCCCTCCCGCCTTCCTGCTGTGTGAGCAGAAACAACCCTGTGATGTGGAGAAAGGGGAACCCCCCTACATTGTTGGTGGGAATGCAAGCTGGTGCAGCCACTCTGGAAAACAGTATGGAGGTTCCTCAAAATGTTGAAAATAGAGCTACCATATGATCCAGCAATTGCACTACTGGGTATTTACCCCAAAGATACAAAAGTAGGGATC
>NC_138382.1:3237868-3293266 GCF_054177405.1 Leptonychotes weddellii
ACATAAGAATAAAAAAAAATCATACAATGAAAGTCCTTCTATAAGAAGCACAATTAAAACAAATAATAAGGAAAGGGTGCTTAGTCTTTTAACAATAGCAGAATTTTTAGGAATAAAATTTTTGATGCAAAAGTTAAAAAAAAAAAAAACAACCCTGTGGTTTGATCCCGGCCCTCATTCTCATTGGCCCGTCTTGCCCGCGGCCAGCCCGGGGTCTCTCCCTACAAGGGTGATGAGGACAGGGGCCTCGCTGGCCACGTCCTGGAGCTCAGGCTCCCCCAGGGCCCTGGGCCTCTGCTTCTGGAGCTGTGTTGTGGGAGGGCAGGCTTTTCCCTTCTGCCTGGATCAGCTCCAAGCCCTTCCTTTGGCCACGGAGACCTGGCAGGGCACGTACAGCCTGGGGGACCATCAACCACGCCAGCCTATAAGAGGAAGAAGATGCGCAGCAAGTCTGGTGCCCAGCAGTGGGCACCAGACTTGCTGCCTAGTCCTCTGGCCCTGGCCAGGTCCTCCGTCAGAGACCCATCGGACCAAGGCCCGTCCTGCAGCTCTGGTGACCGCCCGTCTCCCACAGTGCGCACTGACCTCAGCAGAGAGTACGCAACACAACATGCCAGTGCTGAGAAGGGAGGGCAGAGCGATGCTCGAAAACCACAACCCTGTTCTAGGAGCTGGGTGGTATATTTAGCAAAGCAGGATGTTTGTGGGTAAATCAACACTTTGCTGTAAATAAAATTTTGAGCTGAGGATTGCAGAAACTTCTTTTGCCTGCACGTTGACAAGAGAGCTATTTTCCTAAAACAAGCTTAGTATGACCCTGTCTCAAAGATGCCCTTCTCGATGAGGGCTCGGGAGCCTTTGTGGTAAGGGGTGTTGTCAGGGGCCAGGGCCAGAGCCTGAGAAGCTTGGAGAAGCATCTCTCTGGGTAGACCAGCAAGCCACCCCTATTCCTCCTCTTGCCTGCATGCTGTGGGCCACGGACCCACCCGGACCCTGGCACCCAGGCCGAAATCTTTCCGTAACAGGCTGCCTCTCCATACGGTTCCATAAATGGGGCTCGCAATCCTTTAAACTGACAGCTCCAGTGGCCTGCTGACACCACAGTGAGACTGACCAGTGATTGATCCGCATGAACGTCAAGCCTTCTTGCACACACAACACATACGCATCACACAGACAGGGCTACTCTGTCTCCGATCCTGCCTCTCCCCCACTTTTGCTGAATTGTATTCTGACTCATTCCATCTGTGCCTGGTGGAGAACCATGCTGGGGAGGACATGGGGCCACATGTGAGGGAGGAAACACCACCTCATCTTCTTTGTGGCTCCTGCCACAAAGAGGCGGGTCGAAATCGCTCCCTTGAATCTGAGCTGGCTGGCAGGCCTGTGTGACCAGTGGAAACACAAGATCAGTGGCTTATGGGACCTCTGCACTGGGTGGCAACAAGCTTTGAGGCTCCTGCCTCTATCTCCTAGAACTCTTGCCCTCAAGACTCCAGGCACCACGAGGAAGCCCCAGCCATGGAGAGAGGCCAGGTGTAAATACTCCAGCCCTCCGCCAGCGCCACCAGCCAGCAGCATGTGGTGCCATCTTGGACGGCCAGCTCAGCCGAGCCTTTGGACAATGGCACCTGCAGGGCAGGCCCCAAGCGAAAGCACCCCCAAGCCCTTCCTAAGTTCCTGACCTGTGGAACTGGGAGTAAAACTAAGCGGGTTGCTTTAAGCCACTGCATTCAGAGGGTGTGACTTCAGGGACACTTCACTGGGAGTCCTGGTTTTGTGCTGTAAGGGACATCAAAGTACTGAGGGTGTGACTTCAGGGACACTTCACTGCGAGTCCTGATGGGAAATTCTAGAAAGGCTTCCTGGAAGAAGTAGTATCCCAGGGGGTGAGATGGGGGGGCTGTGATTTCTCAGAGAGAAAGCAGCCCACGTGGAGGGCTAGTGGTGAGAAGGATTTCCATTTTCCTGGGGACATGCAGTCTGTGGGAAGAGAGGAAAGATGGTGAAGATGTTGGCACAGATGAGTGTCTACCAGAGGCACTCTGGAGTCCCCGTTGGGCTGACCGCAGTGCAGAGGTGAAGGAGCACCCAACCATCATCCGGGGCCTCTGGGGGTAGCAGAAGCACCCTCCATGGCCTCAGAGAAGTCACAGCAGCTCTGCTGTCGGACTGACAGAGACAACGGTGTCTACATCAGCAGCTGGAGACCTCTCTCCGAGGTGCTCCTGAGAAGCTCACGGCTGCGAACAGGTGACCCTGCACTCCCCTGAGAGGGAGCGGTGAGGGTGGCTGGAGCCGCAGGTCCCACTCCAGCAGAGAAGACTGGGCATCTCCACGCACTGGTGCTGCTCAGTGCCATGTGTGAGGCAGGAGTCCCGGAGGTGGTTCACAGGCCAAGAAGAGGGCTAACTGGAATGGAAGATCCCATGTCTGAGACCAGAGATACAGACCCTGCGGCAGGAGCAGCGCCACCACGGTGGGGGAAGGTCCAGATGGCCACCTCAGCCACCTGGTGACGCATTAGGTTTAGAAGCCTTAAGAGCCACACTTCAGGGCAAGGTGGGATACCACTTTGGAAACTTCAGTGCCTGGAGGTCTGCCTGAAATGTGCTTCCGCATCGGGGGGCCTGAGCGGGGCCTGGGATTTCGAGTCCCTTCCAAGCTCCCAGGTGCATTGATGCGGCTACTACTGGCCCAGGGGCCATACCTGGAGCAGCCAGGATTCAGAGGACTTCTCCAAGAAGATGGGCCGTCATTTACCCAAACGCCAACAACAGCTTGAAAACTGGAGGCTTTCCATACCAAAAAAGGGAAAAAAAACACATAGAATGATACTTGTTGTTCCAGGAAACAGCAATGAAACAGGAACAAATTAAATGGTTTACTGCCACGATCATAGGATCGCCGCGGTGTGTTCGCGTTCTTTTACTCATGACAGTCACAGACGCAGTGGTCTCAGCCACCTGTTCATGTACTCTCGGCTCTGCGAGGCCACAGTCCAGGTGGGCGGGTCAGATGCTCTGCTTGGGGCCTCATGAGGCGAAGTCAAGACTCTTGTCGGGAGGCACTGGGAAGAACCGTTTCCAGGCTCATCCCTACCTTGCAGCTCTAGACTGGACTCCCCGCTTTCTTGCCAGCTGTCGGAGATAGGGAGGGGAACAGGTCCTTGTCCCAAAGCCAACAACAGACACCTCCCTCACATCACATCTCTAATGTCTCCTTCCGTGACCAGCCAGGGAAAACCCTCTGCTCTGAAAAGACTGCGATGTGTTTAGGCCCACCCAAGTGGCCTAAACACATCCTATTTTCAGGTCCAACTGATGCAAATCCCTTTGCTCTGCAAAGTGATGGAGGCCTGGGAGTAATGCTGGGGGGGATGGAGGGTGTGGGGGACCCTCTTAGATTTCCTTTTTTTTTTTTTTTAAGATTTATTCATTTGTGAGAGAGACAGAGAGAGCACAAGCAGGGGGAGCGGCAGGCAGAGGGAGAGAGAGAAGCAGGCTCCCCGCTAAGCAGGGAGCCTGATGCGGGGCTCAATCTTGAGGACCCTGGGATCATGACTTGAGCCAAAGGCAGACGCTTAACTGACTGAGCCACCCAGGCGCCCCCCTCTCTTAGATTTCTGCACCACAAGCTGGAAATGGTGCCTTAGGCAAAAACAGACAAATTGCAAAGACTTCCTTCTAGGAGTTTTACGCCTATGATCAAGTTAATTTTGTGTATAGAGCAGGAGAAGGGTTGACGGGTTTTTTTCCCCCACACAGATATTCAACTGTTTGAAAAACTCTCATTTCTCTATTGAATTGACTGGGTATCTTTGTTAAAAATCAACTGACTACCTACATGTGGTTCTCAGTTATGTCCATTTGATCTATATATCCACACTACTTGATTACTGTAGCTTTGTAGGAATTCTGGAACTCAAGGGTGTCTGTCCTCCAACTTTTTAAAAATTGCTTTGACTATTCTAGGTCCTTTGTACAGTTGACCTTCAAACAATGTAAGGGTTAGAGGTGCCAGAAATGTTTTCAGAAATCCACACAGAACTTTTGACTTCCCCAAAACTTAACTACTAATACCCAACTACTGATCAGAAAAACCGTACCAATAACATAAACAGTTGATTAACACAATATTTTGTATGTTATATGCATTATATACTGTACTCTTACAATCAAGTCAGCTAAAGAAAAGAAAATGTTATTACGGAAATCATAAGGAAAAGAAAATACATTTACAGGACTGTCCTGTATTTATTGGAAAATAATCTGCATCGAAGTGGACCCATGCAGTTCAAACCTGTCTTGTTCAAGGCTCGTCTGTATTTTCAAAGTATATTTTAGAATTAGCTTTTCAATTTCTACACAAAACCCTGCTGGAATCTTGACTGGGATTGCACTGAATCTAGAGATGACTTTATGGAGAGCTGGTGTCTCAGTGACACTGAGTCTCTCAGTCCAGTAACATGGCACATCCGTCCACATATTCCCGTCTTCTTAGACATCTCTGTCAACAATGTTCTGTAGTTTTCTGGGAACAGGACTTGTGCATCTTTTGTTAAATGTGTTTTTAACTATTTCATTTGGTGTTATAAATGGAATTTTTTTAAAGAAAATGTCATCTTTCAGTTGTTTGCTGCCGATATATACATGTACAATTAATTTTTGCATATTAACCTTGTATCCGGCAACTTACATGAATGGTTTCACAGTAGTAGATTCCTGGAGATTTTCCATGTAACCATGCCATGTTTAAATATGGCCAGGTTTACTTCTCCCCTACCAATTTATGTCTTTAATATCTTTTTCTTATTTTACAGCCATAGGTTCTCAGTGAAATGACAAGTGGTAAGAGTGAGCATTCTTCCTTATCAGGTTCCTGATCTGAGAGAGAAAGTGTTCAATATTTCAACAGTAGATACAGTATTGTGTTAACTCTAGGTTTTTCACAGATGCCCTTTATCAGATGAAAGAAGTGCCCTTTTTTTTTTTTTTGCTTAGTTTTCTAGAGAAAAAAACAATTGCACAATCATAGTAAGAGATGTTAACCTTCCTCTCTTGGCAATTTATCAATCAGTTAGAAAAAAGTGTCAGTAGACACATAGAGGAGCTGAACGTCACCATTTACTTTAACCTAACTGTTATCAATACATCATTACATATTCTTTTCAGGTACACAGAAAAAATTACACATACCACAAGTCTCAAAATATGTAAGAGATCTGAAAATATATGAAGCAGATTCACAGACTGCAACAGAATTAAGTTAGGAATCAATAGCCAAATGATATCCAAAAAAAACTCCAATATTTGGAAACTAAATGATGCACTTCTAAATAACATATGTTTCAAAAAAGGATGTTGCAAATAATTTAGAAAGAATTTCAAACCTAAGTGGGAGTGAAAATACATCATATCCAAATGTGTGGGGTGCAGCCAAGGCAGTGACTAGAGGGAAAGCTATAGCTTTCAATGCCTATGTTAGAAAAGAGGAACTGTCTGAGGTCAGCGATCTAAGGATCAATCTCAAGAGCCTACAAAAGAAAGTAAACAAAGTAAGCACAAAGGAAGTAGAAGGAAAAATAATAAAGAGCAGAAACAACATAGAAAACAAACATTACCAAGAAATTACAAAGTGAAATCCTAGTATTTTCAAAGCAACAAAGTAGGTAAACTGATACCCGGACTAGTCAAGAAAAAAATCGTTAACAGAACATAACCCATCAGTATCGAGCATGAAAGACTGGTTATCACTGTGGATATGAGCGACAGTAAAAGGATAACAAGCCATTTTGTGAAAGACTTTACACCAATCAGCTTGGTAACTTCATGAACTGGACAGATGTCATGAAAAATATAACTTACCAAAATTTGGACAAGCTTAAAGAGAAAACGGGAGGAGCCCGTACTCATTAAAGACCCTGGCTTTGCCATCATAAACCCTCCCACCAGGGAAACTCTAGGCCCACTCAGTTTCATCGGTGAACCCCGTCAAATATTCACAGAAGTAATAACACCAATCACATATGCAAACCTTTTCAGGAAATACAGACGGGGGAACACATGGCAATGTGTTCCTGAGACAAGCATAAAATCAACACCAAAACATTACAAAAAAAAAAAAAAAAGGATTATTTCTAAAGCACTAAAGTGAACAAGGTAGTGCTCCTGAGAGTCTCAGAGTCTGCTGGCTCCGAGACAATAGAAATGACTAATTTAATCCAATTAGCACAAACGTCAACTCCTGCCATCATAATATTAAACTTCATTCCATGATGTCTCTTCAGAGCTTGCCATGTTTGGTAATAAATCATCTTTTTTTTTTTTAAGATTTTATTTATTCATTTGACAGAGATAGATACAGCGAGAGAGGGAACACAAGCAGGAGGAGTGGGAGAGGGAGAAGCAAGCTTCCTGCAGAGCGAGGAGCCCAATGCGGGGCTTGATCCCAGGACCCTGGGATCATGACCTGAGCCGAAGGCAGATGCTTAATGACTGAGCCACCCAGGTGCCCCATAAATCATCTTTTTAAGAGAGAGAGAGAGAGAGAGAAAACAAACAAACCCTAACTCTGAGCAAAGAAACACAGAAAACCACATTATTGGCTTAGCAGAAATCCAAACATAGTAAGTAGGACCCCAGAAAAACTGTTGTGTTGGGAAGGGAACTGTAGGAGAATGACACAGAAAAATCCAAGAGGGAAAGGGGCCCGTGGCCCTTTTCACTAGTGTGTAGTGCAGAATTTTCTAAATGTGTAGAGGTGAATTCTTTGAAGACAGCATTGCAACTTCTCTTCTGTCAGATGTTCTCAGTGTGGTTTCTCCTGCGAGCTGAGGGACCTTCTGGCTCTGAAGATGTGCGACGGTAACACACGAGAACTTTCTTAACTAGTTACTCAGAGCCAGCATTTTGCCTGGAAGCCGGCGCCCGGTTCCACCCGTGACTCCCAGCACGTGAATGTCCTCGGGGGCCGCAGGAAGCGCGGGCATCGGCACTGCTGAGCCTCCCCAGAATCACTCCCTCAGGATTCAGTCCCCAGAGACGGGGACACACAACAGCTGTGAAAAACCAAGAGCAACCATGTTTCTGATTGAAAATTCGGGCCCTGGTTCTGACAAAGGACTTTGTGGCTGGAGGTCTGACAGCCCCAGTGGTTTGTAAGCACCTTACCCAGTTGGTTCACGGTTGGAAGAGGAACGCCACGCATAGGCTGGTGTGGGGCTGTGGGCGCCGTCACCATGGGGTCCAGGGTCCGAGGTCCCGCCATCAGATGCGCATCCCGTGCCAGGACGAGACCCCCAAAAGCAGAGATTGGGGTTTAGAACTGTCACGGCCTTCCCGCGGTCCTGCAGCCACCAGGCGTGGGCACGGGGTTTAGTAATTCAGGTTTACGGTATTTTACACAAGTCCTCGTCCAAACAAAGAAACAGGTCCTTGCACACAGACCGAGTGTGATGCTCTGTTGTGGGACAGCAGCTCTGAAGTGTGGTTTTCTGGCCGTGGGTTCTGGGGGGAGTGGCGGGTAATGGGCTACTGATGAAGGTAGCTCCTGATGCCACGACCGGGGGTTTAAAACAGACCCAAGTGAGCGCAGAGTTGCCCCACGCATTCCTGCATGTTCACAACTCCCCCGTGTTCTCTGAGGACACAGAAGGGCTGCGGTCTCGGACCGGGTGCACCTGGGCAGGGGACCCGCCCTCACGTCATCCCTAGAGCGATGACAAAGCAGCACAAGGTTTCGGCCAGTGGCAAGGGGCAGGGGAGCTCCCACAGCCCCGGGGCTGGGGGTTGTGTGCGGGGTGGGAGGCCCCTCACCGGCCGCCCCCCGGTTGTCGGCGGGAGGCAGGAGCACAGAGGCCCAGCTCACCTCCAATCTCACAAGAGTGCCTGAGACGAGTTTGTTTTTCCGCATCAGCCCCAACTTCTCTTACATGTGGTTACTCACACACACAGACTGGAAATGCCGCGGCTCTTTCTTCTGGGGCCATCTCCACAGTGAGCATGTGCGAGCCCCCAGCCTGGGGTCACAGACCCGGGGGCCAGCGCTTCAACTCTCCACGTCCCTGAGGTTTTCTTTTACAAAGTGAGCAGGCTGCAAGCTGCTTACTCTGCTCGGAAACACTCCGACCCCTCTTTCCCTCTCATTTTTCAAGGACAGTCAAATACCCAGGGAACCTCGGTGGGTATCTGATTCCCTGATAAATGCACCCTGGGGCTTGTCCAGGCTGGCTGCAGGTGTGTTTGCCAGGAGGCAAGCCGTGTATCATTTCTCTGGTTTGGCAGGGCAGTTTCCAAGGTGGGTGGACTGGGAAGCAGGAAACAAACCAAAGTCAGGCTGGGAGAAGGTCTGGCTGAGTAAGAAAGGATGTCGACGGGCGGTCCTGGGCTCGGACAGGCGAGCAGAGGCCTGGGCAGCCGCTGGGTCCTGGCCAGAAGAGACTGTGGCCCCATCCCCACGGCTCCTTGGCCAAGGCCCTGGCTGCATGGCTGTGCCCTCAGTGTCCCCGATTCCCAGCAACCCTGGTTGAACAGCCCCAAAGTAAGGGCGACCTAGGCTCTTCAGGGTGCAAAGTGGGCAGCACAGGACAGGAGGGCAGTGACACTGGCCTGTGTCTGGGGACCCACCCTGGCAACGTGCCCACCTGACACTTGCCCTTTAACCCTTCCTCCCCGATGGGCCTCTCGGACCTGCCGGGGATCTGCAGGAGGCATAGGGACAGGCCGTGCTGGCATTTCAGTCCCTGCTCCTCCCCACCCCCGGGGTGTGTGGGCGTGGGGACAGACGGCAGGTCAGTCCCGTAGTCAGCAGGACTACTAACACAGCACCCACCAGCTCCCCCAGAGGCCTGCCTGGCCCTGCAAGCTAGGCATGTCCCCCGGGGCCCCCAGCACATGCGGAGCCCCAACAGCAGAGGCTCTGACACAGAAGGACTGGGCCTCCCCACGCCCAGGAGCTGGCGGCCCCCCACTCGCCACAGGCCACAGCGGCCACCTGTGCCTTGCTTCCGTGTTCAGGGGGACGCCCTGAGGAAGGCGGACACCACGTCCCTTCCCCAGCCACACTGTGCAGCAGCAGCTCCACAGCTTGACACGGCCCCACCAGCGACCAGCTGGGCCAGGGACAAGGGCCACCCTCCTGGCCACAGCTGCTGGGGACAGAGGTATGTGCCTTGGCCAAGGGCGAGCCACCACAGTCCTTTCCACTGGGAGCCGAGAGCACAGGGCCAGCCCTGGATAACTTGCTAACTTGCTACCTTGTGTGGGAGGCAGGCGCAGGAGGCCCAGGGCCCCCCACTGCGGCCCGATTGCTCTTCCAGCCTGGTTGGACGCAGCAAGCCGAAGGACACTGGCTGCGTGCACACAAATTCAAACAAGCGTGTGATGGGCAGGCGCCTGGCTAGGCGGACCTCACTCCTTGGAGTGTCCGTCCCTCAGAGCAAGGCAGGAAGGGTGGGTGTGCAGCAGGGGCTGGGCAGCCCCTCTGGGCTTCATTCTCCCACCTGCATGGAGGAGAGCTCAGATGCCTTGAGACAACATCAGTCCGTCCTGCCCTGTAGCCCCAGGGGCATCGGGAGACCAGGTCCTCGGCCAGGTCTGCGCCCCAGCCCCACGTGGCCTCCATCCTGGCCCCAGGCGAGGGGCACATGAGGCCAGTCTAGCCCAGAGCAGCCACCTTCTGTCCCGCAGCCCTGATCTCCCATGTGATTCGGGATAGATCATAAATGCCACACTGCAGGGTTTCTAAACATTTGTTTTCTGATGTAACCACAAAGCTGAAAAACATTGGCCCTCCTGTGATAGGTGTTCAGGAACCACGGTGTGGATGGATGACTTAACACTTGATTATTTGTAGAGTGAGCACTTCACAAATATTACTACTGGCAATAATATTAAGCTTCCCAATTTAGACCTCATCTTTACCTAAATGTGCTAATTTGGCAAATTATAGGTTTTGAGCAGGTTGTAGATCATCTGTACATGGTTATTTTGTTGTTGTTGTTTGTAAAAAAGGGGGATTAGCTGTAAACCAAACCGTGAAGGCCAAAGGATACACTGACATGGCTCACAACGGTGCTCACACGTTGCCCAAGATAAAGGAGGAGCCAGCACATGTATAATAATTGCAGAAACGCAAAATAAAACCAGGACAGTGCGTTTCTCAAACGACTGGGCTGGTGGCGTGCAGAGGCCGCGTCCCCTCCTGTTGGGAGGTGGAGGCATCGACCCACCATGGTCAGGGCGAAGGCAGACTGGCAGGAATCAGGCGAGCAATTTGGCAGTATCTGGGAAAATTAAAACAGTCCATCCTCAACCCAAGGCCAGCCCTGCGGCAGTCGGCCTGCAGCTGTGAAACCTCAGCCGCAACGTCCGGCAAGAGAGCAGCCACTGCGAGGAAGGGCGGCCCCGTAAGGAAGCCTATGGAGCTGACTGGGGAGAAACGTTCATGATTATGAATGAGAGAGAGGTGTGAGAGAGCCGGCCACGGGCCCGTCCGGAGAGTATGATGCTACTGTTTCTGGGGAAAAAGGTATGTGCGTGAGTGTCCGTGCACGCCCGCATGAGTGTGTGTGTGAGTGCGAGTGTGCACGTGCACAAGTCTGTCGCACGTGGGTTGTGTGCACGTGTCTGCTTTGGGAAGCATGGGAAGCAGTCAGGAATAATGACGATGACAGGCACAGTGACAGCGCTGTTGGAAGTGCTGAGCTGTGCCCTGTGCCGGGCATCGTTCTAAGCACTTTACACATACGCACGCACTCCATCCTCATGACCACCCTGCAAGGGGCTTACTGCTGTTGTTTCCGCTGCACAGATCGGGAAACCGAGGCAGCGAATAGCCAAGTGACCCCCACCCACCCACCCAAGGCCCCTCGGCCAGTAGGTGGCAAATCCGAATCCAGAAGACCTGCTTCCAAAACCCAGACCACCATCATTCTGGTCGTCAAAGAGGAGGCGGACTGTCCGACATTTCAAGTGGTGGGAGTATGGGTGTTTTTTACTGTCTTTTTGTCTTTTCAGAAGTATTTTGATATTTCAAGTTACTACTTCAACAGCTGAAAGAAGACACCTCTTCCTCAAGGGTAGGCCGGCGCTGTGAGATGTCCTCTGGCCCTCGGCCTCCCCTGGCGGGATGACGTAAGCAGGCCCCGGAGACGCGGCGGGAAGAGCGCGGAGTTATGCAATCGGGCTTCGTGTCACACGAGTGCAGCGCCCATGGAGACGCCGATGAAATCCTCAGGCCGGGAGCTGTCAAACGCAGGTTTCAAAAACAGAAGGAATACACCCGGCCCACACCCTGACCGTGCAACCTATAATTAATCAGGAAAAAGAGAGATCTGTCCAGTCTCGAGACTTCAGCTGTCCACCTGGAGCATGAAGTTCCAAGAATACCACTTGGCTTCTCTCCGGCAGCCTCTTCTACTCGTCTCTTCGTGCTCTAACTTCAGGACTTTTTGACTCCTATTTTTGGTGCTGCTACCAAAATGGGCGTGCAAGTGGATTCTGCATAACTCATAAGATACACTGAGTGTCCAAGTGCTACTACTGTATCACAGCCATGAACATAAGCACAGGCGTGTAGACAGCTGCTCGGCCTTGAGGCCCAGCCAGCCAACGATGTCTGAAGTTCAGCCCGGCACATCTGCCTGCTCACAGTCCCGGGCTCCAATTCCGCGTTACGTAATCCATTAGAGAAGTGCACGCTGCTTCGTATCGCGTCTGAATACATGAACTGTCTGTCCTGGGGCAGCGGCCCTGGGGACGCCCTCCGGTAGTGCTGGTTCCAGGGTGAACAGTTCTCGTGTTACCAGCAGCCACCAGAGACCCTGGGAGATGGGCTGCCTCGGTCCCGGGGAGCCCCTGGATGCGCCCCCAGAAACAGAGGGCCATGCTGGGGAATGTGGCAGTGGGTGCCACGTCTTCAGGCAATAAATGGAAGGACACACTGCCCTGCTCAGAAAATGAGGGGCCTGTGGGAGCCGGAGCAAAGGGAACAGAGGCTGGGTCTCCTATGGGGAGCTGTGGTGGACGTGCGGCCTCGGAACCTTTAAGAACAAGCAGGTCCGGGCGCCTGGGTGGCTCAGCTGGTTAAGCGACTGCCTTCGGCTCAGGTCATGATCCTGGAGTCCCGGGATCGGGTCCCGCATCGGGCTCCCTGCTCGGCAGGGAGTCTTCTTCGTCCTCTGACCCTATCCCCTCTCATGTGCTCTCTCTCTCATTCTCTCTCTCTCAAATAAATAAATAAAATCTTTAAAAAAAAAAAAAAACAAGCAGGTCCACAGGCCCATGGTTCTTTGACATCACCCACCACTCCAGCCGCTCTGAGGCCCTTGTGTTCCCCGGGTGGCACCCCTAAGTCCCGGCAGACCAGGGACGTGGCATGAGTGGCACTCCTGCAGCTATGCATGACAAGGCAGGCCTGCATCAGCCCAGAGGTGCACACCTGAGCAAGGTCACCTGTGCGCACCTGCAGGGGGTGGGGCAGGGGGTGGTCCACATAGACTGAACCAAGATGGCAGTCCATAGAGACTGAACCTCTCTGCGGGAATCCGGGGCCCTGAACAACAATCTGGGGATTTGCAGAGTTTAGGAGCAGAATCTGCCTTCTTCAGAGTGTGGGGTGTGGGCTGTAGGTCGTTGTTTCTAGGTTTGAGTGGCCAAGGGGCACTCCAGGAGTCTGGCCTTGCCCCCCTTGCACACACCGTGTGCCCTGCCTCTGCATTTGTCAGCATCCCACGTGCAAGCATCCTGGGAAGGCACACACAAGGGGGGGGGCACTGGGGATACTAGTGGATGACCAAAGGGGGTCCCAGCGATGGACACAGCCACTGTGCAGGGAATACTGACTGAGTGTTGGCACGCTTTGTCCGGATGTGGACTCACTGAATCCCTGGTCTGGCTCCTTCCTGTGCTTGAGACTGGACAGCCCTGGCTATTGCTTTGAGCACAGACTATAGAAGTGTCCTTCTGAGACTCTCGTGCCCAGTCCTTATGAGGGTCCGGGCATCTAGCTTCCCCCATGCTGCCCGGAGGGCCGGACGGGATGCGGGACGGATCAGAGGCCCCATGGTGAGGCCCTGGGGACAGGAGAAAGCCCAGCTGTCCCATTGAGCACTGTCCGAGTTCTGATCCACAAAACAGCAAGAAAAAAAAAGTTGTGTTGTTTTGAACACCAAAGTTTGGGGATGGCTTGTTACACGGCAATAACTGAACCACAGTCGGGCTCCTCTGTCCTGCCCGGTTGATCAAGAACACAGAAATGGAAAACCATGGTATGAAATGAATGAATGAGTGAATTACTGTATATTTAGCATTAAAGCAGAGAACCAGACAATGGGTTACAGAAATGAAAGGGAGTCAGGAAAGCTGGAAGGAAAATGAACACAGGGCATCCAGAGTTCTCTGGTTTTCCCCTTCTTCTTGGCTGATTACAGTCAAGCATATGCATCTTGTTGTGAGCAGAATACTGGCCCTTCGAAGATGTCTGTGTCCTCATCCCCTGAACCTGTAAATATGCTAGGTTTCTGACCTTGGGGGATTAGGGGTAGCAGAGGAGGGTAACTAGGAGAAGTGAAGATTGCTAATCAGCTTTAAAATCGAGAGATGATTCTGGATAGCGTGAGTGCGTGCTAATCAGCTTTAAAATCGAGAGATGATTCTGGATAGCGTGAGTGCGTGCAGTGTGGCCCACAAGTCCCAGCTGAGGGTGAGGGCAGAAGGGAGGGGTGGGCAGAAAGCTCGGACTGTGGTTGCTGCTCTGTAGGTGGGGGTGGGGATGTGGGTCAGGGGATGTGGGGACACGGGGACGTGGAGACGCAGGGACATGGGGATGTGGTGACGTGGGTCCGGGGATGTGGGGACGCAGGGACACGGGGACGTGGGGACGCAGGGATGCAGTGACGCAGGTCCGGGGATGTGGGGACACGGGGACGTGGGGATGCAGGGATGTGGTGACGCGGGTCTGGGGATGTGGGGATGCGGGGACACAGGGACGTGGGGATGCAGGGATGTGGTGACGCGGGTCCGGGGATGTGGGGACGCGGGGACATGGGGACATAGGGACGTGGGGACGCGGTGATGCGGGTCTGGGGACATGGGGACGCGGGGAGGCAGGGATGCGGTGGCGTGGGTCCGGAGATGTGGGGATGTGGGGATGCGGGGACATGGGGACACGGGGATGTGGGGACGCGGGGACATGGGGACGTGGGGACATGGGGATGTGGTGACGCGGGTCCAGGGATGCGGGGACATGGGGACATGGGGATGCGGTGACGTGGGTCCGGGGATGTGGGGACACGGGGACGCAGGGATGCGGTGACGTGGGTCTGGGGACGTGGAGATGCGGGGATGCGGGGATGCGGTGACGTGGGTCCGGGGACGCGGGGATGCAGGAATGCGGGGACATGGGGACATGGGGACGCGGTGACGTGGGTCCGGGGATGTGGGGAAGCGGGGACGCAGGGATGCGGTGACGTGGGTCTGGGGACGTGGGGATGCGGGGACGTGGGTCCGGGGACGCGGGGATGTGGGAATGCGGGGACATGGGGATGTGGGGACGCAGGGATACAGTGACGCGGGTCTGGGGACGCAGGGACACGGGGACGTGGGGACGTGGGGATGCGGGGACGCGGGAGGCCTCCAGCAGCTGGAAAGGGATCAAAGGACCCTCCCCTGGAGCCTCCGAAGGAAACAGCCCTGCTGACACCCAGACCTCAGCCCCGGGAGACCCAGGTCAGCCTGCAGCCTCCAGACTGTGAGATCACAGGTGTGTGCTGCTGGAGGCTGCGGCGTTGGGGCGGCTTGTCACGGTCGCAGGACAGAACGGACATGCTGTAGGAAAATTAGGAGCGGCATATACATTACAGGTGTATCACACGCCAATCGGGCTAGATCGTCCCTGCTGGCCATGTGGCCACTGCTACAGCCACGCTCCAGCCGCTGGGGGTTGGGGGTCCAGCCACGGGAGTGCGTGGACCACCGTGTCAGTGCCCCTCCCGTCTGCCTACTGATGGAGCCCGCTGGTCTGTTTCAGAGACTGACGTTCTGCTGCACGAACTGGATCAGCGTCTCAGGATGAATTCCCACAATGGAAGGTGCTTTGCCGAAGGACAGGAGCTTCCTTTCCTCGTGGGTGGTTTGTGATCTCTACCACCACCGCCATGCAAGCCCACCCGTGGCCCTGGACCATCACCCACACCGGCTGCACTCGTCTATTGCACTCTGGTTCTGAAGTCCTGCGTCCTTTCTATTCCTTTCAAAACGTCATTTCCTTTAAGGATGATGCATTTGGGACCTAGATTTGTGGCTGGTATTCTTTCACATTATTATGAAATATAAAGCTTTGATTCTTTGATGTGCCTTTGCCTGGAAGCATTGTTACGTGGGGTCAGAAACACAAGCAGAAGCTCATCGTGCTCTTTCTTCGTGCCGCCCGCTGGAAGCTGGGGGCATAACCTCGTCCCCTCAGGAACCTGGAGCCCCTGGCTGGCAGCGTCTGGTGAGTGTGTGCCCAGGAGGGCGTCGGGCAGGCGTGTGGGCTTCTGTCCCAGCTCAGCCTTTGGGAAAAGCCTGAGTGGTGAACCTAACACCCCCTCGGCACAAACAGGTTAAATTAAGTTAATTCACCAGCTAATGAGACGCTATGATGCTGGGCAGTTTCCCAGAGCCTCTGACACCCTCCATCCTGGCCTGGCATCAGCTGGGGCCCGGTGCCTGGGTCCACTCTGATGGCCCCGTGGACTTGGCCCAGCCTTGCTCTGCCCCTGCCCTCCTGCCCCGGGCATCTGCCTCGTTCCTTCGTATCCTCAGTCACCTTACCAACCCCGTGCGAGGAGAAATCATGCTTCTCAGAACACTGTGTGTGTATGTACGTGGGGGGGGTGTGTGTGTGTACGTGTGTATGCATGTTTGTGGTGTGTATGGGGGGGCATGTGTGTAGAGTGTGTGTGGCATATGTGTGTATGTGTGGTGCGTGCTTGCATGAGCTGGGCCCCGGAGCTGTTTCCATTATTCCAAGAAGGCACGTGCAGTTAGGCACAGTGGAACCCGAGTGGGCTCAGCTTCTGAGCAGAACCAAACCCTGTCGGTGAGCAGCTGGAGTCTGGGATGCTTGTGTTGGGGGCACGCTTACTGAACAGGTGGTGGCTCTGGGAGGGCCCCTTTCTGTTGCCAGCACCTGGCAGGGACCCTGCACTTGCTTGGAGCTTAGCTGGTCCTGGTCCAACAGGGAGCCTTCAGAGGGCTGAGCCCGGGGACTGCCCGGGGAGGTACCGTTCCCCCAGGTAACGAGTCCAGCCGCCCCTGACTGGCTCAGGGTCCACCCGCCGTTGGCATGCGGGTCATTTCACAGATGTCCTGACGGCGCCAGGTACCTTGGGAAGGAGGCTGTGTGCTCCCCAAAGCCCAGCCCAAGTCACAACAGGTGTCAGAGTGGGGGAGCCCCGCCAGCCGGACTCCCCACCCCCCGCCCTTGCAGAGCCTCGTCTTCCCAGGAGGGCCCACTGCCCACTGTCATGCACCTGGCCTCTCGCAGCAGGCCCCACCCTCTGGCCTGACCGCCCCGAGGCAAGGAGCGGTCTCAGCACTTAGAGTCTCTAGAACAACAGATGGGAATGTGTTGACACTGAGAGATTTAAGGGGACTCAGTTACAGTTGTACTGAAAAAGCTTTCTCTAAAATAAGAAAGCACACAGATTCCTCAACTCCCAGAAATTGCTGACAGCTTTGTTTTCAGCCCAGCAGGAGTAAAAAGAAGCTGACAACTTATTTTTGCAGGTTATGCTCATTCAAGTCTATTTTTAGATCCTTTTCCTAAGTAAGTGCACCAGAATAGCACTCGGTTTGAAAATCACCATCTGTTCCGAGCAGTGAGCCCCGGCTGGCGGGGTCCGGGGTAGGCATGCCTGGCCGCTCACGGCTGTCCCCACGTACAAGAACAAAGGGACGGTTTGCACCGTGGGGAGGGGGCGTTCCAACGGCGTCACAGGCCGTGAGCACTGTGAGTGTCCATCAAACAGCGATTCTAATACATTTTATTTAAAACTGAGTACCACCAAAAATTGCCCTTGGCTTTTAAAAAGGGAGCTCAAATAATCCCTGGTATTTAAATAGATTTCTTATAAAAAGGCCATCCAACCTTATCTCAGTTGTTGAGATAAAAATTAACCTATGGAAACAGAAAGCCACCGCAGAAAGCTCAAAGAGGCCCCTTCCCCTGCTTTCCGGTGTCTGACAGTCACTGCCTCCCTCTGCAGCCTGTTCCTTCTCGAAGCTCAGAGAGAGGCCCCACTGGCTGGTGACTCACACTCTTCTATGGAAATGCAGTTGGTACATGACGTACCTCATCAGAGAGGAGATCTGACATATGAGTAACAGGCTGCCCAGCACCTTCTGGAACCAGCACTCGCATGCGGTGCCCTGGGAGGGCCGGGAGGGCCAGGGTGCTGGGCAGGCGGCCGGGAGCCCACAGGCCTGACCCGCCCCAGTGTTCCGCTATTTTTAGCCTCCACTATACTTAGCTCACTCCACCCTCTCGAATAACCTAGATTTAAATACCACTTTTCTCCTCCGGGCCCAAAGAACCTTTGCAAGGGAAACTGTAGAGGTAGATGGTCAGTGACAGGCTTTTAATATGCTACAACCAAGATAAAAAGCCTGTCCCAGGGAGCCCCTCGGCCTCAGAGAAGGACCAGGCAGGATTCAGGGACAGTGGCCACCAGGCACTGGCCGAACGTGCCCATCCCGGGGTGGGGGGCAGTGGTGGTGTCCGTCTCTGGAGACCATGTGACCCACCCAGGGCACGGCAAGGGAGCCCCCCTATGGTCACTATTTCTGGCCTCTCTGAATGTTTTCTAAAATAATTCCCAAAAGGAAATCATGCTTGCTCACACATACACACACCCCGTCTGTCTCTCCTCCCTGAATACACAGTCCTTCTTGGGGAAACAAGTACAAAAAGAATCCTAAGTGAAGCTAGGACACAGGGCTTTGCAACTCGAGGTAGAGTTCATCTGCAGTCTGGAGCCAACACGCCACCTCTTATCAGCGCCCCATCCCAGGAAGGAGCCCCGCACCTGGTCCCTGCCCTTTCCAGAGCCGCCGGCACGTAGGCAGCCTCCGCCAGCCCGGGGCCCTGCTTCCTGGGCCTCTGCATGGACTTCAGGACAACTCCAAAGTCAATGTTTACCCACCTCAATGGCCTTCGGGGAAGCCAGAGTATGGGAGGTGAGCGCTGACAGGATTCTGAACGCTGAGCCCTCAGCCGTGAAACCAGCGCCAAACAGGCCGGGCTTACGGCCGGCGCCAGAGAAGGTCCCGTCGTAGCACGGTGGTCGCCTGAAAAGTGCTGTCACGGAAGGCAAGCTCACGTCCCAAGGGGCCCAGTCACTAGAAGGCCTCTTCTTCAGAGAGAGCCAGCCCCCGGGGCTTTGGAAGAGGGTGTGTGTGTGTCGGTGGGGGGAGCAGCCTCACTCACCCTCCTCTTCTTCCTCCTTCGCTGTTCAGGGCCACATGGGGCAGCGCTGTAGGCTAACTGATCGTCCCTCGTGTATGTCGTTCAGAAAAAAGAAAAGCAAACGACCCCTTCTTCAGAGGTGTTGTTGAGGGAACGGGATGTGTTATTCAGGAAAAGCCCACTGGTGTTACCTGGCCATCTAGCAGTAGAAGATTCTAGAACTGCCCCACATGCAAGAGACACAGCGGCTCTGGTGCTTCTCAGCGAACACCCAGCTATTCTGAGTGGCCCTACGTGAAAGTAACTGGACATTTCTTATCCTCTGGGAAAGAAATGCCAACGATAAGTAACAAACATGGCTTAGGTGGTGACTTGAGGGGACCACCACGTGAAACACAACTCTCACAAAACCGGGAAAACGTGTACCATGCACAGGCAACTCCGTCGGCGGCAACATGGGTTTGAAGAACCCCAAAATCACCAAGCGGTTTCCTGGGTGTTCTACCCGTAGAGTGAGCACATAGGTGAATGAGAAAATGCAAGAACCACCGAGAGACGCAGGTAGAGACCTGCCCAGCGGTACTCCGTGCAGCCATCTGTTGTCCTTACAAACCTAGTGCAGTGGACGTGACCTGCTTGTCTCTCCACTCCAAGCGTGGTGTCCTCACCCCCAGCCACAGGGCCCGAGTCCTCCTCCAAATACGTCCGGGTGGAGCAGAGGCAAGATCACCTGCTGCTTGGTGGCAAGGCTGGAAGATGGCAAGCTGGCCGGGGAGACGGGGAGCTGGGAGAAGATGGGACCACGGGTCTAGTTGTCCCAGAAGCTGGCTGCTCAGTGGATTCCCTTTTCTGGTCTAGCTTACTTCAAGTTGGGTGTGTGTTACTTGCCACATAAAAAGATCCGACGCAGGACCTGACCACACCCCTCCGTCGGCTGACCCCCTTCCCTGCCAGTGGGTTGCATTCCGTACCGCTCTGGCTAATGTCGTCCTTGCTGACAGGGACACATGCTGGGGTGCATTAGGAACCTCTCCAAGCCCTCTATGTCCTGTTGCTCAAAGGCAGATGCCACTAAGCTGAGGTCTAAAGAGAGCCGAATTGCAAAGCACACCGCTAAGAGGCGAAGTTCTGAGACTCCTCCCAGTCCAGATTCCGATTTGATATGAGTTTGGTAAGAATCACGTTACTGGTGGTTGGACAATGCACTGCCATCCCTGCCAAATACGGTTGTAAGGGGACCCTTAGCCCATGACAAGCTCCAGGACCCTCTACAACGGCACCGACAAAAGTGAACCAATGAGGGGTATAAAGGCCCCCACAAAAAAGTTCTCTCCAGTGACCCATGAGGGGAAAAACCCATCAGCAGGAGCCTGGGCAGTGAGACTGGCCAAGGGAAGTGGATCAAGCATGGACATCTGACATCCACTTGTCCTGTCATGTCCCTTCCTCTGACGTGGACTATTTGGGAGCCAGAGAGCTCACTGTGCTTCATCCCTGTTTATAAACAGGTTCCCTCCCTTGTTGGCACAGGGGGCTGAGATGGCTGAACAGCATGGAGGCCACAACCTACCCGCTCTGCAGAGCGACCCCGGCCTCAAGATCAGTGGATGAGCCCAGAGCTGGGTTCAGTTGCTGGGCAGAACTCTGCAGTGCCGTAGGGCCGGTGGGGGCCATCTGGGGGCAAGGATAACTGTTTGGGTCAAGGTTGGCCATCATGGCTGCCATGATTTTGGGGGTCCTCCCTTCTGTTGGAAAAGTCACCCTCCAATCATAGAGCCTACTCCCACAGCCATGGGGAGGACATGTGATCCTCTCTGGGGAAGTTCTGAGTTGGAGCTGAGTGAAAAGAATCCTCCTTCCTCCCCAGTGGTGAGCCAGGCAGCTGGGAGCTGCCATCGGGTGAAGCCAGCAGATAAGACCAGTCCCAGAGGATGAGGCTGCATGCAAGAGAACATGTGACAAGACATGGAGTGCATCCCATCCCTGCAGCTGAGAGCCTGGCTCCAGGGGTGTTCGAAGATACCGCTTCCCTGTCCCACCCACATGCCATGCTGAGAGTCACAAAGCTCCCTCTCGCCTAAGCCACCGTGGTTGATTTCCTGCCACTCACAACCAAAGTCCTACTACACCAAGCATTTCAGACTGCACGCAACTGGTAAGATTTGAAAGCATTTAACAGGAGGCAGAACTCTAATTTACCTTTTTAGTCACCTGAAATCAGTAGCAACTGTCATACTACCTGTCCATCATGCACGGGCACAGGAGAGTTCCAGCTCTGTGGCCCAAAAAAAGTTTCAAAGAAGCAACAGTAACGGGGCGCCTGGGGGGCTCAGTCGTTACGCATCTGCCTTCGGCTCAGGTCATGATCCCAGGGTCCTGGGATCCAGCCCCGCACAGGGCTCCCTGCTCGGCGGGAAGCCTGCTTCTCCCTCTCCCACTCCCCCTGCTTGTGTTCCCTCTCTCGCTGTCTCTCTCTGTGTCAAACTAAAAAAAAAAAAAAAAGCAGCAACAGTATCGTCACTGTTTAGGTCACAAGACGGAGCACTCTAAAATAGATCTACATTTTTCATGGCAAACTAGAGTACGTAAAGGTAAAATTAAAATATGGTAGAAGAGTGTTTACGCACGAACCAACCTCATGAAACTCCTACTCCTAAAAAAACCCAAAAAAACAAAAAACAAACCCTCACATAGGTTTCTCCCTTTCACTCAGTGGCTTTAAAACAGTTGTTAGTCATGTACCCATTAAGACGCCAAAACACATTTGGTTATTTCTGAAGCACGTTATTTTGAAGCTCTGTTTGAATCTTTCATGTTTGTGTGCTGAGAGTTATGTCACAAAGTTAATCATTCCCAGGATGCTTGCATTTGGGGTAATGAAAAACTTCTTGTGCAAGCGGCCATGAATCAGGGAGCGCAACATTGCATAATGTGCTCCGGAGCGCAAGTCAGGGGATCAGCGCCCAGCGTTTCTGCCTCTTGCTGACCTTTTCTGAAGCAGAACTGGAAACACGTGACAGGCGCTTCCTGCCAACAGTCACTTATTGCCAATAATTGAGTTGGATAATGTGGAGAAATAGAAATAGAAATTTCAGTTCCTTCAGAGTTCTAAAAAGAACCCTCTTTGAAGTCCCTGGTTTCTGGCCCAGTGCTGTGGCCGACTTGAATGTGTTACTCTTGATCCTTATGAGAACCACCCATTAAAACTGAAATAAAATATTCTGCTAAGTGGTTCCTGGCATTTGTGTTAGAAACAATAGCCATAGCCCCACAGTAAGATTATTTTATACGTAAGAAAAGAAAAGCAAAAGAATCGAAGACGCCAGGAGCCAAAGACGTACGTATAATACATCAAATCCCAGCCCATCGTGTTTGATGTTCTTGAGCAATAATGTTAGCGAGAAACTATTACTTAATCTTGCCAGTATTATCCAAAGAGAACACTTGCGAAATACTCAAGACAAATATGCCGTAATTATTACATGAATAAAGAGCCTGTGTGGCAGAAACTGCCTTTGTAACATCCACGCAGACCTGAGCGGAGCAGACCGGTAATTAGCCAGAGCAACAATGGCCACTGTGTCTGAGCAGCGCTGGAGTGCACGGCGCCAACCTCCTGTCTGCAATGACACCTTGACCAGAAACGTCTCTGGAAACTTAGCCCAGGGTCCACTGTACATTCTAGTAGCCTATTAGAATATATCTGGTTCCTGGCATGTATTAGAAACAATAAATCATCAAATTGCGTCTTGGTTATTTTCATTTTACTTTTGTTTTGTTTTAGAAAAGGACTCTCTTTTAAAAATAAAAATTAAGGAAAAAAAAAGAAAAGAAAGGGACTCTTTCTTGGATTCTGTCACTAGCAAACTCTTACTGTACTTGAGACCCTGTCCCAGGTCTGACAGGTTCAAATTAACAAACTGTTTTGTCACCGCGGCTTTAATGTCCAAGAGCGGAACATGAATTTAATAGCATGGAAGGAAAGTTTATACTCCTCCGAAAACACGAAACACAAAAATGCCAGGATTTCAATAATTAACGCTTGATTTTTACTACTTGAATTCTGCATTTATGCATCGATTTGCTTTGATTTATGGCTATTAGCTTTGTCACTGGTGGTTGAGACACAGATCCTCCACAGGCCAAGCCAACCTCATGACGAGGCAGGGGCAGCCATGGCGGGAACAGCAAGTTTTTGTTTCCTGGGCCTACCCTCAGGGCACACATTTAAAAGACAACACTGTGCTTCTTTGACTGCAAGTAAACTTAACATTTGGGAAGTAAGGTATATTTAATATCTAGGGCTACAGTAACAACAACAACAAATATTATAATATGGATAATTAATATTATATTATTAGTATTAATGATTAATATACTATTATCATTGTATTATTATTATTCATGAAACATCAGTTTTGATGTACCAGAAGTCAGATGGCGACACACCTTATTTATCAGTAACATCTATGATACACAGGGTTGCATGAGAATCGTCTGTGTGGGTATAATGTCAGTGGAAGTGGTGTGGTGAGAATCTCCAAAAATCTGCTTCTCCGTATAAGCAGTAATTTTCAAGATCAACTTCTACAAAACCTGAAAATTAACCAAAAGCTTGCAATAATCTGATGAACATTCACTCTGGAAAAATAGTTGCATCTCAATAAAAACATCAAGCTCTGTGGCATTTTAATTTGCCATATATCCAGTCCACTTTTCTCGACTCCTTGAAAACCAACCCCCCTAAAGTCAGGGTAGCCATGACCTGACCACCATTGTGTCTGCAACCTACCCGAAGCTCTTTTCTTAGAAATCTGTCATTATCTGACCTGTCTGGCAGCAACCTGGAGGATCAATGACTGAGGAAAACCCCTGCTCACGGGCCTTGTCTTTATTAGACCTGACTCAGAGCCCCCTCACTGTAAACAGCTTTTTCCATAGGGTATTTGTAGAAAACAATCAGCGGCAACTGTTTAGCGTCAAAGTTACCTAAGGCAGTGACAGCAGCTGGTACAAATAAGAAACAGGCCAAAAAAACTTAAAAGGAGAAACTGGAGAATGAGATGCCCATACAGGGCTATAAAAAGCTCTGACATGTTCCTAGGAATCTAGAAGGCAGTATGCATGTGCAGGGCTGTATGCACACTCAGGAAAGACCTTAGAAGACCCCAACTCCCGTCTTCAGCCGACCCTGATGCTCTTCACAGAAAGGAAGTGAAGGCTAAGACAAGGTTGCCAAATGCCCAGCAAAGCACTGAAGGCATGCCCCAACATGCACACAGTGCCCCTCTGCAAGACCTGGAGACTTCCTGCTTCAAGGTATTTATAGGAATCTCAGTCCAATCATTAGCTGATCACTAAACTAACCAAGTGGAGACTTCAGGGACCACAAACAACAAAGAACACAGAATTATGTCAGACAAGTCAATACATAAACAAACTGCAATAATAACAAACAGCAACCACAAACCTGGGGGAGGGGAGGCAAGGACCTGCTCTCCAGAGATGCCATATTATATTATTTTATTTATTTTTTGCCATATTATTTTAAATACCCATTATTCAACAACATATTATAAGACATGCAAAGAAACAAGAAAGTGTGACCCTATACAAAGAAAAGAAGCAACCAACAGAAACTGTTCCTGAAAAATAACAAGACATTGAATGTACTAGAAATGGTTTTAAATCAGTTATTTTAAATATCTTCAAAGAACCAAAGAATAAGAACAATGTCTCACCAAACAAGGACTGTAAGTAAAACAAAACAAAAGAAAAACACAAACCTGCAAAAAAGAACCAAAGACCAATTCTAAAGTCAAAAATATAACTAGAACAAAAAAATTCACTAGTCTCAGGAGCAGATTTGACATAGCAGAGGAATCAATATACCTGAACACATACCAAAAGAAGTCATCAAATCTGAAGAGCACAGAGAAGAATGTTCAAAGGAAAATGAACAGCACCTCAGAGGCCTGTGGGATACTATCAAGTGTACTAACATATGCATAACGGGTATTCCAGAGAGAGAAGACAGAAAGGTGTAGGAAGAGTATCTAAAGAGATTATGGCCAAAGACATGATCTACACATCAAAAAACCTCCCTGAAATCCAAGCAGGATGAACTCAAATAGATCCACACCAAGGCACATAATAAACTGCCAGAAGCCAAACATCTTGATAGCAGCAAGAGAGAAATGACTTGTCATTCACAAAGGGCCTCCCAAAAGATTGACAGCCTATTTCTCATCAGAAACCACAAAGACCAGAAGGCAGTGAGATGACATATTCACAGTGCTGAAATAAAAATGACTGTCAAGCAAGAAGCAGATATCTAACAAAAATTTCCTTCAAAAATTAAGAAAAAATTAAGACATTTCAAGATAAACAAAAACAGAGAATTTGTCACTAGCAGAAATTCCCTACAATAAATCCTATAAAGGGAGTCCTTTAGGTTGAAATGAAGGGACACTAACTAGAGAGTAATTCAAATCCACTGAAAAAAATCAAGTGTACTGGTAAAGGTAACAACACGTTAAAAAAAAAAAAAAACACAGTATAAATGTATTTTTCATCTTTACCTTTTTTGCCTCCAATCAGAATTAAAAGACAAGTGTGTAAAACAATAGTTATAGAGCTGTTCTCACAGACTTATAATGCATACGGATTTAACTCCTATGACAATAATAGCGCAGAGGAAGCAGAAGGGTACAAACTTACACAGGAGTAAAGTCTGTGGAATTAGTTGGTATTGACCCAAAACAGATTTTATAAGTTAAGATGGATTTAATTGTAATTCCCCAAAAAAGTCAAAAAATATATAGCAAATGAAATGATAAGGAAATTCAAATGGTACATTAGAAAATACCTGTTAAACATAGAAAACCAGTAATGCAGGAAGAGAGGGGAAAAAAAGACATGCCATGTAGAAAACAAATAGCAAAGTGGCAGATGTAAATCTTACCTTATCAATAATTACATTAAAAGTAAATGGTCAAACACTAATCAAAAGGCAGAATGGGCAGAACTAATTAAAAGATATGATCCAACTTTATGCTGTCTACAAGAAATACACTTTAGATTCAAAGATGTAAATAGGTTGAAAGCAAAAGGATAGACAAAATATATTGTGAAAAAGTAACCAAGAGAACTGGAATGGCTATACTAATATCAGACAAAACAGACTTTAAGATAATAACAGCTACATGTACATCAGAAGACAGATGACCAAATTTACTGTTGGTGGTGCCAACACTAATTGTAAGTTTATATTATAATGTGAAATGATTAAATATATATGTCACTTTAAAAAAAATAACAGCTACTATGGACAAAGAAGCACATTTTATAATGCTAAAAGGATTAATCCATCAAGAAGACATAATAATAATGAATACATATGCATAACAACAGAGTCTCAAAATACATGAAGCAAAACCTGACAGAACTGAAGGGAGAAATAGACAATTCAACAACAGTGGTTGCAGGCTTCACTATCTCACTTTAAATAATGAATAGAACAAGTAGAAGACCAACAAGGAAATAAAAGAATGAAACAAGGGCGCCTGGGTGGCTCAGTCAGTTAAGTGTCTGCCTTTGGCTCAGGTCGTGGTCCTGGAGTCCTGGGATCATGCCCCACATCAGGCTTCTGCTCAGCAGGAAGTCTGCTTCTCCCTCTGCTCCTCCCCCACCCCTCCCCTGCTTGTGTTCTCTCTCTCACTCACTCTCTCTCCCTCAAATGGATAAATAAAAATCTTAAAAAAAATTAAAATTAAAAAAAAATAAAAGAATGAAGGGTGCCTGGGTGACTCAGTTGGTTCAGCATCTGCCTTCGGCTCAGGTCAGTCCCGCATCAGGCTCCCTGCTCAGTGGGGAGTCTGATTCTTCCTCTCCCTCTGTGCCTCCCCCTGCTTATTCTCTCTGTCAAATAAATAAAATCTTCAAAGAAAAAAAAAAAAGAATGAAACAGGACTACAAATGAACCAGACTTAATAGAACACTCCACCCAGCAACAGGAGAATACACATTCCTCTCATATGCACATGGGATTTCTCCAGGATAGATCATATTTTAGATCACAAAGTCTCATTAAAATTTGCCAAGGATTGAAATTATACAATGACGAGACTGAAGTACATTTGCTAACCACAATGTAATTAAATTTGAAATTACTAATATAAGGAAATTTGGGATATTCACAAGTATATGTAAATTAAGGAACACAGTCCTAAAAGACCAAAAGGACATAGGAAAAAAACACAAGAGAAATTTAAAAATACTTTGAGATGAATGAAAACAAAACCACATGTGTTAGGGTCCCCAAACCACCTTTAGGTTGGTAATTTACTAGGAAGCCTCATAGCACTTAGCATACAGTCTATTCATGGTTATGACATATTATACAATCAAAAGGATACCAAGCAAAAGCAACAAAGGAAAAGGTGTAGGGGTGAGTATCAGGGGAGACCAGTTGCAAGCTTCCAAACGTCCTCTCCCAGTGGAGGCACACAGGACGAGTTTAATTCCTCCAGCAACAAAGTATAACCAGATGTGTGAAGTGTTGTCAACACCTCACTGGAGACTCAGAGCCCAGGGTTTCTGCGGGGGCTAGACATGCAGGCACACTCTGCTTGATAGATATCCAAATTCCATACTCCAAAAAGGAAACCATAAAGCATATTGTTTGTACAGTGCAGGCATAACTCTTATCAGTTCTGGAAATGGTGGGAACTTCCCCAAATCTAAGTTTCCAAATGAAGGCCAAGGGCCAATCTTGCAGTCAGCCCTTCCCAAGGATAGTAGTTTGACCTGTTATGTTAACTCTTTTCCACAAACATATAAAAACTTACGGATGCAAATAAAGCATGCTTAGAGAGATATGTATAGTTGTAAATGCCCATATTAAAAAGATCTCACATCAAATAACCTAACATTCTACCTTGAGAAATTAGAAAAATAAGAGCAAACTACAGCCAAAGTAAGTAGAGGGAAGGAAATAATAAAGCTTAGAATAGAAATAAATGAAAAAGAGGACAGAAAAATAATAGAGAAAAAAAAACAACAACAAAATGAAAAGTTGACTCTGAAAAGCAACAGGCAAACCTAGCTGGATGGGCAATGAAAAAAAAGAGAGAAGCCTGAAATACTAAAATCAGGAATGAAAGAAGGGAAAACTACTACTGACCTTATAGAAATAAGGACTGTGAACACCTGTATGTGAAATTACATAACCCAGATGAAATTTACAATTCCTAAAAAGAAGCAAAGTATTGAAGCTGACTCAAAAAGAAATAGAATATCTGTAGAGAGAGGGCGCCTGGGTGGCTCAGTTGGTTAAGCGACTGCCTTCGGCTCAGGTCATGATCCTGGAGTCCCGGGATCGAGTCCCACATCGGGCTTCCTGCTCAGCGGGGGTCTGCTTCCCCCTCTGCCCTCTTCCCTCTCGTGCTCTCTGTCTCTCATTCTCTCTCTCTCAAATAAATAAATAAAATCTTTAAAAAAAAAAAAAAAGAATATCTGTATAGAGGTAAAATAAGAGGGTGAATTCATAATCAAAGCATTTCCAACACAGAAAAGCCCGGGTCCAGATGGTCTCACTGATAAATTTTACCAAATGATGATAATAGAATTAACACCAATCCTACACAAACTCTTTTTTTTAAAAAAAGAAGGGAACACTTCCTAAATCATTCTATGAAACCAGTATTATCCTGATACCCCAAAGAAAGAAAGACATCATAAGAAAGAAAACTACACATTAATATTCCTTCTAAACATAAACCCATAAATCCTGAATATAATATTAGCAAGCCACATCCAGCAAAAAGGAGTGTACATCATGACCAAGCAATTTATCCCAGGAATGCAAGGCTGGTCTAATATCTGGAAGTCAATTAAGGTAATAACATATCAGTAGAATAAAAAATAACCACCGCATTCTCGAATCAACAGATGTTGGCATAAGGATAGACAATGGAGTAGAATGAAGAGTTTAGAAATTAACCTTTTTGACAAGGTTACCAAGAAAATACAAGAGAAGAAAGAACAGTCTTTTCAATAAACAGTGCTGGGACAACTGGATATCAACATGCAAAAGAAAGAAGTTGGATCCTACCTCACACCACACACAAAAATTAACCAAAATAGATAAAAAATCTAAATGTAAAAGCTAAAACTATAAAATACTTAGACAAAAACACATCTTTACCACTTTGGGTTAGGCAATGGTTTCTTAGATATGACACCAAAAGCACAATCAACAAAGGAAAAAATAAACTTAACTTCATCAAAATCTCAAACTTTAGTGCTTCAAGGGACACCATCAAGGAAGTGAAAAGACAACCCACAGGAGAAAAGATTTATAAATCACATATCCAATAAGATACTCGTATCCAGAATGACTTGTATCCAGAATATATAAGGAACAGTTACAACTCAATAATAAAATGGCAACCCAATTAGAAATGGGCAAAGGGTCTGAACGGGTATTTTCCCAAAAAAAGATCTACAAATGGCTGACAAGCACATGTGAAGATCTTCATCATCATTAGTCATTAGGACAATGCAAATCAAAAGCACAATGAGGTGCCACTTCACACCTACTGGATGGTTGTAATCAAAATAAAAGCCAGTGACAAGTGTTGGTGAGGGTGCCGAGAAATTAGAACTTTGTATGTTGCTGATGGGGTTGTAATATGGTACAGCTGCTTTGGAAACCAATTGTGCAGATCCTTGAAAAGTTAAACATAAAGTGGTCGTATAACCCAGTAATTCCACTTCTGAGTAAACACCTAAGAGAAATGGTAATATATATCCACACAAATACTGTACATGCATGTTCATAGCAGCATCATTTATAATAGCCCCAAAGTGGACACATCCTAAGAGTTCGCCAACTAATGACTGAATAAACATAATGTGGTGTGTACATACAATGGAGTATTTTCAGCCATAAAAAGGATGAAGTACAGATACATACTACACATGGATGAACACTGAAAACATTACAGTGAATGAGGAAAGCCAGACATAAAATGTTACATATCATATAAACCTATTTATACGAAATGTGTAAAATAGGCAAATCCAGAGACGGACAGTAGATTAGTGGTCGCTAGAGGTTGGCAGGAAGGGCAAGTGGGAGAGACTGCTCATGAGTATGGGGCTTCTTTTGGGGCTGATGAAAATATTCGAGAATTAAATAGTGGTCAGGGCTGTACAACTCTGTGAATACACTAAGACCACTGAACTGTACAGTTTAAAGGGTGACTACTATGGTATGTAAATTACGTATTTAAAAAAAAATAAGATGAAAAAATGCACAAAAATCACAAAGGTGTCTTTTTCTTCAAATCTGACGCTGGGGCTCCAAACCCAGAATCCATTCAAACGTTATGAAATCGAGCCCCCAAAATGCATCCTAAACACAACTTTTCCAAGTGCCAGCAGGATTGGGGAACTGTTCTCACGTGTGACAGACAAGATGAGATCTTTTTCTTATACATGTAGCCTTTATTCTGCATCTGCTGGAGGTCATGGGGCAAGAGAAGGAGGACCTGTCGCAGGCCAGGACTTAGCTCCTTTCCCTGGCTCCCTTCACCAGGACACTCCTCCTCATGATCACTTTCCAACACTAGCTCATCCCTGGGGGACACCGGATACAATTCAAACTGTCAGTTCTGTTGAGTTTTATGGAAAATTCAACACAAATTTTCCTATCTACACATGCAAACACGTTCACATACGCACAGCCCGGTGAGAGATCACACACTCTCCCTGAACTCGGGAGTACAGCACAAGAGATGGGCCAGGATCAAACCGTTGGTCTTTTGAGGAGAGTGGTTTGACAATCTCACGCCCACAAGGACCAGAGGGAGAAAAAGTGCCTTTTCCTGGTGCGTGCCAGCATCTAAGAGAGCCACCGACCACTAGACCCGCCAGAGCTGTCCAGCCATCCGCGTACCTTTCCACCAAGTCAGCTGGGGGCTGACACTTCCTGTCATGTACGGCACGTCACACATTTCTTGTATTTTTTAAAGCGCTCAAATTAGGGCCACTTGTGAGCAAGTTCTGAGCTTCATGAAAAGTGTGTGTTTCCAGAAAGTGTTAATAGACAACTCAAAAGAACTGTGACTCAATCCAAGAGACGCTGTGAGGAGTTTGAACTTCTCTGGCCAACCCGCTCTTCACTTTCTGTAAAGGACACAAAGGTTTCATTCAGCTCAGCTCGGAGGCTGGAAGTGAAAGTGATCTGACTATTTTTTAAAAGGTCAGGAGAGGGCACTTGCCCATCTTCAAATTCCTCTGAACCCTCTGCCAGTAGGCATTACCGTGACAGGAGTCCAGCCCCGGGCCGTCACCGGATGCCACGGTGATGCCACTATTTCCCTCATCGGCAGTGTTCGATCCCACTCGGTGAAATGGGTTCACCGTGTTTGATGAACCTGCACACGGGGGGCTTCTGGGCCACGCCTCGGCAGTGAGGTGGGGGCCGTGGCTGTGCAGGGAGCCTGCCCTGCTCCTGGGCTGGCCACACAGGCTCACAGCCTCGGCCAGAGCCCCCCAGCACCTCCTCTGTGCCAGCCAGGGGAGAGCCAACAGGGCACGAGAGAGGGGCTGCCTTCCTCAGGGATCTGTCCCTCCCCAGCCCTCAAAACTGGCACTGTGAACAGGGCATTTGGGCAGGATGATCCCTTTTCCTGAAATGCCACAGGATCTACTGCTCGAGGGCCAGAGTGGTTCTCAACCTCAGGTCCGCCTTAGGCGGGTACTGTTTTCTGTGCCCCTTCTGACCCGGCCCACCGGTGAGCAGTCCCAGCAGCCGTGTATCTCACATCTCGGCCCACGTCAGAGCGGAAGGGGCACCATCTGGGGGACTCTGGGGACAGAGCACGGCTGAGTTAGAGAGCTGTCCTCTGCCCCACCTTGCCTGCCCACGGCCCTGCCCCGCCTGCCCACCTTCTGCTTCGGCCTCCGCGGCTGGACCTGGGCGGGCCTCCGCAGCTTCCCCCACTGACGACGGTCCTCAGGTCAGCGTGTGGACAGCGCAGAACAGCCTGGGGAAGAGTTACTGGGGCCGGGGAAGGCGTGGCTGCCCTGGCCTGTGGCGGCCGGCGAGGCCCCAGTACCACACTGCAGTTCTAACTTAAGACAGCTAGCGACCCGCTCTCCCCCACTTCTCTTTCCCTGGGTGAAAGCCAGGTTTCTACACGCACTCCTGAACCCCCTTCCCTGTCCCAGCCCGTCTCTTCTGAAAAATGAAGCAAACAAAACACCACCACATCTGTGGAAGACAGTTCTGCCCACAAAGCCCTTCTGCACAGACTCGTCCAATCTGTCTTTGCAACTGATCAGGAGCAGCAACCGGATTCTTTCACAGATGAACACACAGGCTCAGAGGCATGAGATGCTCTGCCTGAGGTTGGTCTCACCACTGATTTCAGAAGAAATTTGGTCAAAGAGCTCCCGTGTGCTATCCAGAAAAGCAGAGTGAACCTCTGACCAAACTGGAGCTCAATGCAAGAGTCTGGGTGAGTCTGACCAGTGCAGAAGAGAGCAAGACGCTCACGACACTGTCCCCAAAGTACAGGGTGCTCTTGACCCCCACGGGGTCTGAGACCCCAAACTCACACTCCAGTAGCTGGTTAGGGGGAGGGGATGCATCGCTCACAGCTGCCAAGGCTGGCCCCATGTACCCCAATACCATCTGGGGTCCAAAATGATGCAGTGATGAAACCTCAGGGACTCCGAACAGAACGCCTGCCACCAATCCAGCCGTACAGTTTCTTAGCCTATCAGCTGAGAACCCCATTCCCTAAGGTCTCCGGGTACTGGATGTGGACGCAGCACGGAGCCGGCAGACAGCCTGCTGTCCTCAGACCATTTGATATGCACACTTTCGGTATCCCCCAAGTCACGAGAAAACCACTGAGCCAACCAGGGCAGAGGCTTGTGCGCGCACACACACACGCATGCACACACCAGCTGTCTGTGGGCTGACCGGTGCGGCCAGGTCAGCGGCCCCAGGGACGGCTCCCGGCCCCACTGCCCTCCTGCCACCACTCTGTGCTCCCGATTCTGCGCCTGGAGTCACCAGCGCCTCTCCCCTTGGGTGCTCCCAAGACTCCACACAACAGCACGTGGAAACAGCTGCAGAGTTCGGGGCCTCGCATAGGGTGCCCAAGTTCTCTTACCCATATTTGTATCTTCTGGGATCTTGTCCAAGTCCCCTTGAACCGAAACAGACTCAGAATACAGTGTTTTCTGTACTTTACAGAGGGACTGACACGCTGGTGGCTCTGAGCTCAGTCTGCTGCCCCCAGGGAAGAGTCAGCTCACTGAGGACGGCCGTCCTCCTACCTTACGTCCCGAGGCTCGCGCTGCGTGGACGGGGACCACGAGGGCTGGCCCCGACCACCCGAGGTACGTGTCTTGGGCTGTCCTCGGCGTCCTCAATTCTCCCCGTCAGGCGCCCTGCTCTCACACTGCCTTCAGAATTCATCTGAAAAACAAAGGCCGCACACCAAGGGCTTGAGCATTGGGAGCCACTCCTCTAAGGGGCGGCTAGATTCTGGAAGGCTCTCCACGAGAAGGGCTCTGAAAGTCCAAAAGATGGTACCGGAGACTGCGGGTGTTTAGCACCTCAGACCCACAGGTATTTTGAGCAGAGGGTTCAATCCCTAACACCCCAAGCACCCCCAAACACAACCTGCAGCCTGTGTCACCTATGAAGAAAAGTGGCTCTCATTTTGCGAAAAGATAACCCAGTAACTGCAAAATTCTGTATTTCTTCTTTTGCGACAAATGTACAATTATTCTTTAACGTAAAAAAACGATTTCATTGCTGTTTTGATAAGGCCCAATAATGCTGACACAGATGTTAATATTTAACTTGGTGGGTAGACGAAGAAATAGCAGCATGATTAAATATTAAAGACGATCTGTCTGCCAGGATTTTTGGACCCCAGATCAGAGCGGTTAGAGGACCAGGAGAGTTGTGGTCAAGTGAGGGAAAGGGTCAACGGCCAGGCCAGCCAGGGACAAGCCCGCACCAAACACAAGCATTTGCTGCTGAGCACGTCATCCGCCGAGTGACACCTCACTGTTCCAGTCCACCTACAGAGAGTTCTCTTCAAGGTGTGGCCAGGAAAGTGACACTCAGTGACAAGCTGTTTTTGACAGCTAGAAGGTGGGGGGAGGGGAAAGGGCTAAGGAAAACCATCTATTTTTTAATGAACACAACATAACTTGAAATGATCTTTTAAATCAGAAATGAGTCAAGAAAATCTGAGTCTTCTTTGGGCTGCTATCACAGCCCTTCTCGTCCCAGAGTTTCTGTGACTTGGCCTCTTCTTCTTTGAGAGAGAAGTGATAAATTAACTGGCACTCCCATACTGCAGGCCAGGGGGATCACCTGCTCTGAGATGGGTGAAATGCTTTTCCCCTGAACTGGAACCGTGCTTGGTTAAGCGTCCTCCCTCCGGGTCTTCTGCAATGTAATCGGGATGCGTGGGGATCGCCACCGTGTTGCCAGCTTGCATCAGCTGGCCATGACTCCGGTGTAAGGACGCTCGAATGCAGAGTGTGCTGGAGGGCGACACGAACAGCTGCTCAGCCATGCGGGCAGTCCTCTCCCCAAAGAGCCACCCGACCCGGGGCCCAGCATCAGGACCACGCCCAGCAAGGCCGCTCTGCCAAAGGAAAGACCCTGGGAAAGGGAGACGTCTGCACACTTGCCCCTTGCTCTAATACAGAGGTCCGTAATCTCTGAAGTCACAACGGGAAGATGTCTTTGCTTTCGGATACGCTCCAGTGACTTAATCAGAACTTGCAGGACATTCAGTGATACTCCATCAGCAACAGACTATGCGTCCGTGAGGAGAGACAAGTCATCCAGCACACCCTTAGTATTTTCCCCATTAACATAATTATTTCCCGTGCAGTGAAAAGGAAGTGGCATTTGAATGTGTCGCAGGCAGAAAAGATGGCCCTGAAATCTTTAAAGGACTATGAAGACAAGGGCCAGCACTTTATTTGCAAATCAATCATCCTGCATGAAATGAATGGCACAAGTCTATCAGAAGACAAAGCATGCACCTCCCCAAGATGGAATCAGCAGATGAACGTGGGCTTTAGTGAGCACCTTCCCCAGGAAGCCACTCAGCTGGGCCTTGGCCATAAGTCTGTAGGATCTGCCTCGCAGGTGATGACAATGACCGCCCCCAGCATGGTGGGCATCAGCAGACGGCGACTCCAAGCTTGCCTCTTCCAAGGGGTTTCAAACTGAGATTGAGAGCTCAATTTCCTCAAAGTAAAAAAAAAAAAAAAAAAGTTTCGGTGATTTTTAAAAATTCAAAGTCTATGTGCTTTCCAAGAGCAAGGAAGCTGCAGTGCTGAGTGTGGGAATGCACGGAACAGGCAGTCATCCCCATGCTGAATGTCACTTCCCTCCAACAAAGCACAGCTGTGCTGTTCGGAGGGCAGTGGGCACCCCCACAGTCCACAAGTAAGGAGGTGCAGGTCCCAGAAAAGCGGGGCTTCCCCAGAGCTCGAGAGACTCAGCCCTGGACACAGCCTCAGAAGGCAGTCTGGTCTGACGAAATACAAAATAAAGCTAGCCTGAATCTGTTCGGAGACCCGTAAAGATCTCTCCACGCTGCACACTGAATCCCACAGCTAAGTCCCGCATACTTCCTATCTGTCCCCTCCCCGGGCGAGGCTATCAACTCAGACGTACCCCCGAGCCCCTCTGTTTCTAGTCACTTTGCCTGGCCCGGGGTTAGGAGAGGGAGACAGGGGGGCTGTATCCACCTCCGTTCCTTACCGAAACCAGGTGCAAACGCTGGGGGCAGGAAGCAGAGCAGGCTGCACCTCACTTCGAATCCATGACCCCAAGCCATTTTGACAGCCCAACACTGGCAGCACCAGCTTCTTCAGGAGTTAGACCAACGGCCAGGCCACGTGCTGGGCGATCTTACAGGTACACCCGCTCTAGGCCTCCTGTTGGCCTCCCGAGGCTGTGGGCCCCAGTCTGAGCAGGCTCATTTCCCCCCATCCACACTGTATTCTAAGACTACAGAGGTCACCTAACAGAATCAGCATGCAAAGATGGCTTCTTCTAAAATCCAACATGCAATGATTTATTCGGTTCAAGAGAATGGGGTAAGAGAAAAATTTCCAAGTTTTCTTTTCACCAGTTTTATTTATATTTGGTAATTTTCGCTCAGAGAATCTATCAATTCCTTTTTCAGTTTGAGATGTATGTATGGGTGGATGTATTGTATAATCCCTTAGAAACTTTATTTGGTATAACTTCACATTTTTGGTATATAGAAATAATTTTATTTCGTATTGCAGCACAGTAGCCATACAATCAATATTATTTCCTAGAATGTGTAATATATAAATTATTCACATTAAAAAATTAAGAACAGAAAGCCTCATATGCAGGAAATATTTAAAAACATGTACCTAGTTTTGAATCTGTTTTTGACAGTATACACTACTAGCTTTATAAATCTGAATGAATATGACAAGATGCACATTTGAATAAAGTACACAGATGGGTCCACTCCAGATGCTTAATTCACTATGCAGAGAACTTGCTCTTCACTTTGGTCACTGGGATTCCAGGTGCTGAGGCATATATGGATCTGAAAGATACTTCCAGAGGTACATTTATTACACTGGCATTTGAAAGATTTCTGTGTCTTCTATTCTCCTTTATACCGAGGGGACCTTTTCTCTTTAAAAGCAAGAAGACCTTCAAGCCTGTCTTTTGTTGGAATAGTCTAGAGAAACAAAACATTACGTTACCTATACCAAAAAGTAAAAACAACTACAAAAGTTTAACAAGCTTTATGTAAAAAAAAAAACAACAAAAACTAACTAGAAGGCCATCTAAAATTTTGAAATCTACTCATCATTTGAACAATTCTAATTATGTGACCAAATTTACATTCTAATTCCAAATACACTTCCCCCCATTTCAAATGTACTTTAAAAAGCCAACAGACTTTATTTTTTAGACAATTTTAGGTTTACAAAAAATTGAGCAGAAAGTTCAGAGTTCCCACAGATACCCTCAAGCCCCCAAGGTTCCCCTGTTATTAACATCTTGTATCAATGAAGTACATTTGTTACAACTGATGAACCAATATTGATACATTATTATTAACTAAAGCCTATATAGTTCACACAGGGCTCACTATGTTGTATATATCATGGATTTTGACAAATGCATAATGCCATGTTATCCATCACTACAGTATCCCACAGAAGAGCTTCCCTGCTCTAAGCATCCTTTATGTTCCATCTACTCCTCCCTGTCCCCTACTGCCTTTTCCAGAATGTCATATAGTTGGAATCCTACAGTACATAACCTTCTTAGATGGAAATCCTTCACTTAGTAGTATGCACCTGAGGTTCTTTCATGCCTTTTTGTGGCAGGATGGCTCATTTCCTTTTGTCGCTGAATAACACTCCACTGTATGGATGTGCCTTAGTTTATCCATTCATCTATACATCTTGGTTGCTTCAAAGTTTGGCAGTTATGAACTAAGGTGCTAAAACACCATGTGCAGATTTTGTGCAGATGTTTTCAACACACTTGGGTAAACACATAGAGGTACCATTGCTGGATCACGTGCTGAGATTATGCTTAGCTTTGTAGGAAATGGGCAAATTGGTATCTTGTTTGTATTTGCATTTCTTAATGACGTATGATGTGGAGCATCTTTTTCTATGCTTACTTGCCATCTGTGTATCTACTTTGGTGAGGCGTCCGTTCAAATCTTCCACCCACTTTTTAATGGGTTGTTTTCTTATTATTGAGTTTTCAAAGTCCCTTGTCTGTTTTAGATACAAGTCCTTCATCAGTTGTGTACTGCAAAGACCCGTTCCCCGCCTATGGCTTCTCTTTTCATCCTCTTCGCAATGTCTTTCGCAGAGTAGAAGTTGTTAATTTTAATGAAGTGAAACATCACTTTTTTTCTTTCATAGATTATACTTTTGGTGTTACATCTTAAAGAAGTCATTGCCAAACCCAACAACACCTACATTTTCTATGTGATCTTCCAGATGTTTCAGAGGTTTTCATTTTACATTAGGTCTATGGCCCAGTTTGAGTTAATTTTTGTGAAGGGTGTGATGTCAGTGTCTAAGGTCACTTTTTTGTCGCCAAATGCCCAGATGCTTCAGTACTACTTGTTTTGAAGACTATCTTTTCTCCACCAAATTGCCTTTGCTCCTTTGTCAAAGGCCATTTTATTTTCTATGAGTCTACTTATATGACTATTTTACACAAATCTACTTCTGGGCTCCCTATTCTGTTCCACTGATCCAACAGTCTGTTCCTTTGTCAACTCCACACTGTCTTGATGACTGTAGCTTTACAGTAAGTCTTGGAGTTGGGTAGTGTCAGTCCTCCAACTTTATTCTTCTGAGTAGCTGGACTGGCTAATCTAAGTCTTTGGACTTTCTATATGAACTTCAGAATTGGTTTGTCGACACAGATCAAGTAACATGCTGAGATTTTTACTGGGATTGTACTGACTCTCTAAATAAAATTGAGAAGAAGTAACTTCTTAGTAATACTGAGTCTTACTATCCATGAACATGGTATATCTGTCCATTTACTTAGATCTCGATTTCTTTCAACAGTTTTGTAGTTTCTCTCCATTAAGCATTTGTATTTTTTGTACTAATGAAAATCATGTTATGCTTTTAATCTCAAATTCCAATTCTTCATTGCTGGCATATAGGGAAGCAACTGACTTTTGTTTATTAACCTTGTATCATGCAACCTTGCTCTAACTACTTCTTAGTGTTTTTTTGTTCTTGATTCTTTGAGATTTTCTACATGGACAATTACATCTTCTATGAAGTTCTATTTCTTCCTTCCCAATCTGTATATCTTTCTCTCTTTTTCTTGTCTTATCATATTAGCTAAAATTTCTAGTAGATGTTGAAAAGGAGAAGTGAGAGAGGATGTCCTTGCCCTGTTCTTGGCTAGCTGTAGGTTCTTTTATAGAAGTTCCTATCGGGTAAGGAATCTCCCATTATAATTTGCTGAGTTTTTCTTATGAATGGGTGTTGGATTTTGTCAAATGCTTTTTTTGGATCTATTGATATGATCATCTGATTTTCCAGTTTAACCTGTTGGTGTGATGGACTGCAGTGCTTTCTGAGTGTCAAACCTGGCTTGCATATCTACAAAAAAAATCCATTTGGTTCTTTTTATACATTGTATACATACATTTTATACAAATCAATCTGAAATTGTTTTTAAACATTCTTTTTATACATTGTTGGATTTGACTTGCTAATATTTTGCTGAGAATTTTTACATCTACTAATTTATGACAGATAATGGTCTGTGGTTTTCCTTTTTTATAATGTTGGGTTTTGGTATCAGGATACTACCGACACAGAATGAGTTAGGAAGGGTTCCTTCTGCTTCTATTTTCTGGAAAAGATCACTAAAAATTGACATGATTTCTTCCTTAAATGTTTGGTGGAATTCACCAGAGAAACCGTCTGGGCCTGGTGCTTCCTATTTTGGAAGTTTATTAATTATTGATTTAATTTCTTTAACAAACATAGGGTTATTCAGATTATCTATTTGTCCTTGTATGAGTTTTGGTATGTTGTGTCTTCCAAGGAATTGGTCCATTCCACCTAGGTTATCAAATCTGTAGGCAGAGTTGTTCACAGTATCCGTTTATCATTCTCTCAATGTCCATGGGATCATTAGGGATGGCCTTTCTTGCATTTCTGATACTGGTGATTTTTATCTTCACTTTTCCATGGTTAGCCTGCCTTGAAGTCTGTCAACTTCATAGATCTTTACAAAGAGCCATTTTTTTTGTTTTGTTTTGTTGACTTTTTCCTTGTGTTTTCTTATTTCCAATTTCATTGGTTTCTGTCCTAAAGCTTATTTTTCCTTTTCTTCTGCTGACTTTGAGTTCTATTTGCTCTCCTTTTGCTACTTTCCTGAAGTGGAAACTTACTACGGATTTCAGATCTTTCTTCTCTCATATATGCATCCAATGCTAAAATACTGTTCTCTCTAAGCAGCGCTTTCAATAAATTCCTACAAATTTTGATAGTTGTATTTTCATTTTGATTTAATTCAAAATATTTGATTCCTATTAAGACTTCTTTGATTCATGTGTTGTTTAACCTGCATTAGAAAGATTAATCCCACCATTAATAGGTGGGATTTCCCAGCTATCTTTCTGTTATGATTTCTAGTTTAATTCCATTGTGGTCTGACAAAACGCTTCTTATGATTACTGTTCCTTCACATTTCATAAGATATGATTTATGGCCAAACATACTTTTTAAATTTTTCTTTGGACTCTAAGGCTGTCCATTTGTAAGAAGTGTGTAATTTACTTCATTCATGGCATGTGCTCATCAACGACAGGTGGCAATTCATACATACAGACCAGGCACAGAGGAACACTCTAGCTGTCCCTCCTAATTCATGACACTGCCATGCTTTAATGGGAGCTGAAGTAGTTTTCAATTCTCACAAAAGGTAGAACAAAATTCTTTTGCTACATTGGATGCCCTAAATGAAGTTACGTCTTTTAGAAAAGAAGGAAGGAAAGAAAAAAGGGAGATTTACTCCTCTATACAAAGTTCTACTAATTTGTGTACAAAACAGAAAACTGTACACACTGAATTAGGGAACTTTCAGTGGGCAGGAGGCAAGGCTCAGAACCAGTGAGTCTCAAATACTGATGTTCCCCAGCAGGCCCACATTCACCACACTGCCCTCCTCTCACCCGTCTACACTGGAGTGAGGGTTTAAATCGACACCCATAAATACAACATGAGCCAGACAGACAGCTACAGCATGAATGGTACTAACTTAATAAAGAGTTTTTTAAATTATGTAGACAAGAGACATTAGTATATGGAACAGAATCAGTAATAAGAATTGGTAATAGTCAAATAGCAAAAACAGCTAATTTCAACCCATTTGTATGATTTTAGAAGAGGTATGAGTGTAATCTTGCTCAGAGATATATAAATCATTTGACTTATACAGAAGGTAAACGCGATTTGTAAGAGGCATCCTTGCTGAATTTGTAGTTGCATTACATACCTGAGCATAACAAGCTTCTTCTATGGCTAATCCTGTTACTAAATCAACCTGAGGATAAAAACATAATTAAATTTCAGCTGAAATTACTTTTTAAAATATGGAACACTCAATATAAATTCAAACTAGTAACCCTTCTCCAAAAGCACAGAATCCTTTGATGTAATACAGCAAATCGGAAGTATGACCAGCATGAGAAGTCTGGAACCAGGCTGCCTGGGTTCAAATTCTGCCTCCACCACGTGGGAGCTGTGGAAGCTTGGCTAAGTTAGTTATGCTCTCTGTACCTCAGAGAGGCACATCCGAATGAGAGGCTAACTGTATTATCTACCAAATGGGGATAATCTAGGTGAAGCCTTTATAAGGCCCCTATATATGGCCTGGCACGTAGTATGGATCACATAAGGCATTTGTTGTTAGAATTGTTACAGTTATGTTAGAATTTTTAAAAATCATTTAACTACTTCGTAAATTTTTAAAACTGTGTTTATTGCTAACAAATTCAACCTCTTTTTATTGCTATGAAGCCCGTGAAGATATGGTGGCCTCTGAGTCTGCATGAAAGAAGTATCTTTCTTCAAAATTCCCTAATTTAACGAGAACACAACTGGGGTCATGACAGCCCAGTGTACACAGGCGCGTGTATTGCTCCCTTGCCCTGCCTACTTCTCTCCTGGCCCGGGGCTTCCCCTCCTTAGAAGACAGCTCCTCAGGGGAACCCCAGGACACTCTAAAGACTCGCCTTGTTCATGCGGGCTCCCTGCACAAAGCACATTGAGCAGTTAAAGGTGGAGAGAGCTTGGCTCAGCTTTGAGCTGAAGTTCTCCTCAGAATGTTCTTTAATAATGCAAAGCTGGTGTTGAGAATACACAGAATGACCTCTTCTTTTGGCTTTCTATGCACTACTAGCCAATAAATCTATTAGTCGAATGGCAAAAACAGTGAGCATGCCATAAGCTGCAGGACATCAGTGAAATTCCTGAGTTCTCTGATTAAGATACTGAATCAACAACAGCCTAAGCAGAATGAAATCAATAATGCAGCTAAAAACAAAACACAAAAAACAAACAAACAACTCCCAGTAACTTGTGGTAATAGTAGCATTGAAACAGCTGGATTTTAGAACATTAAAAAATAAATTAGATTTAAAACCAATACCTCCTCCAACAACAAACTCAAATATTAAGGCACTCACCTCCATCCCTTGATTAATGGCTAATTTTGCCACTCTCATTGCAACGGGTCCCTAAAATTCAATTAGAGAAATAGATTTTAATTACTATTTATGCAAATTATGTTATACAGCTCAGTAAAATTCAGAAATCCCCATTGCTGGAACCATGGCAAAGAAGCAACAAAAGCTAGAGGACAGTTAATGGGAAATTTCCTAAGGCCGCGCAAGGTCTACACAGCGCTTGGCACAACTCTACTGCCCTGGCCACTCTGCGTGCTTGCAGGTCAGCAGGGGCTGCATGCCCAGGAGACGGCTGACCATTCCCCAACACATCTCCCCAGAAGTGAAGCAGGGAGAAGGAGATGCTGTGCTTGGTGCGATACCACACCCACGAGCGGCCGGGCAGGAGCCCGGGCTGGCGAGGAGGCCACACCGGCTCTGTGCCTGTCCTCCGTGGGCTTCCGGAACGAAGCACAGTGAAGATGTATGGGTAAAGACGTGCCCTCCAGCCAGTGCTCCCACACCACACAAAAGCCTAGAGCCCAGAGAAGTCCTTTAGGATGTGTGAGGGTCACAGAGAAAAGAACTGGGTGCCCTCTGGGAGGAGAACATGACTTTTGTCGTCTTTGAAAACCACAATGCTCCAGATAGAATTTAGCTGCTTGATCACATTTTAGATTCCTAAAAACTGTTTATGGGTCATGAGTTAGAATTCAACGGTATCTTTTCAAGTGTCTTTTGCATTAAAATGCAAAATAGGCTCTAGGACGCCAATAAATGAATGAATAAATGCCTGATGGCATGAAAAATGCCATTTTTCCCATACAGGGGCTTCAATTATCAACTTTAACCCATCTCAATTCTCTTCCTAATTCAGATACTTATTAAAAATGTTTTTCAGAGGCCACAGGTTTTCAAGGCTCAGACAGTATCTTTGTTAGAATTCTTGAAATGTGATCTGTAGGTGTGGGGCATATACTAGAACCATGTTTTCAAGATCATCATCTGTTTTGTTTGTTTTTTAAACAGAGTGCTCCTCTCAGGGAGAGTCTTCTCTATTCCCTTGTACCCACCAGCTGACCCAGACAAGGTGCCTGTCCAGCTTGCATGTGCGCACAAATCCCCAGCCCCTCGTGAAAATGTAGCGGGTCTCAGACCCGCTCCTGAGGGATGCCTGGGCTGCACTGGGCAGCAAGGCTTACAAAACGGGTAAAATAGGAAAATGGAAATGCTAGGAGCTGCAATGCTTATTTAGCCGGCCTCTTTCAAAATACAAAACCAACACCTCTTCTTCTGGACCAACATTTTTTTCTCGAACAAGAAAATGGAAGTAACATCCAATACAGAAATCAGATGGAAATGCTAATTTTACAGGAGCTTTCTAATATCTGGAAGAGTAATCATTCAGTGACAGAAACTAGAAATAAAGATGATCGCCCCTCAAAGTTTGCTCTGAAACTCTGGCATATTGTACAGTCACACATCTTCTGAACCAATCAGGATCTCCCTTGCCCTGGGGGAAAAGTTTAGGGGTTAATGCTCTCAGAGGCAGGTCATCCAGACAAAAGGGACGGGCAGTAGGGGCAGCCCTGGCTTGCGCCGCGGTGGAGTGCCACCAGCTGTCAGGCCGCAGGTAGGGAGGTGTGGGCACTGAGGGCCACAGGAGAAAGATCGACGAGGCACAGATGTGCCCAGGGATGCAGCTTGCAGCAGGGAGCTGAGCACTCCAGTCCAAAGACCAGGAGAGGCTATAGTTCTCAGAACTGGAAGGATACCACGACTTTTCTTAAACACACCTCTTATTTCAATGCAGACCTACACTGGTCTTAGAGTTGTAAGCCAAAGGAAGTCATGAAGTCAATATTTAGTTAAACCACTGCTTCTCCCAATACCTGTACCTTTAACTTCTCTTTAGGCAGACATTACTCTAATATTTTGGGGAAATATTAATACCAAAGTTTCAGTGAGAGCCTCTTTGTTTTTCCTTAAAACACTAAACATCTTTTCTATTTGCTCTCTCCATCAATTCAGAGCGTAGGGGCTCTGCGTTACTTACATGGGGGAACAAATTATGTAAGAGCCATGTCCTAAAAGAGCATATAGCTAGCTAAGTGAGCAGGACTGAAGTATCAACACCAGGCAGTGTGGTTCCAGGAACCAACTCCATGGTGAGGCCCGCCTGTCAGCAATCAGGGGACAGGTGAGTCCCAACGGACCTGGGCCCTTGTCTGGCCACTGGGAACTCTAACAACACCTTCTGAAACTGGATGCAAACTCCGAACAAATGTGGAGAACATGCACTTTTCTACAGAGAAGTTTCATGAGATTCCCAGAAGGATCTGTAGCCCCCAAACAGGTTACGAGTCCTGTTAGCATCAAACAGCGGAGTTCGAGAGGAAGTAACTCTGATTCCAGTACCGTTGAGGGAGTTATAAAACCTGAAACTGCACTAGGGAGAAAGACAAATCACTAATTACTTGCATAGCAGAAGTCTTCTAATCTGTGATTTCAGAAGAAAGGAATATCTGGAAAATACATGGAAAAGAGAGAACCAAGAAACCCCTGGAACAGGCCCCATGATGCACCATTGCTAACATTACTCATAAGAACTGTCACTTGTGAGTAAATGCACAGTGTATTCCAGACTTGAAAGTTTCAATGTGGGGAAGAATACTGTGCACAAAGGAGTTAAAATAGTGCCTATATTACCATAAAAATGAACACAAGGAGGGATGCCTGGGTGGCTCAGTCGTTAGGCGTCTGCCTTCGGCTCAGGTAATGATCTCAGGGTCCTGGGATCAAGTCCCGCATCGGGCTCCCAGGGAGCCTGCTTCTCCCTTTCTCTCTCTCTCCCTCCTCCTCTAACGAACACAAGGAGACACACAACGACTGCTGTGTAGGCAGGTCATCTCAAACCCAGCTGGGGCAACGAGAGCCCATGCTGGTAATTGGCTCTGGTCTCCCCAGGACGCACGTTTTAGTGGGTTTCAGCTTGGGGGTGACTCAGTGTGACAGCCCCTCCATGGCTGTTTCTCTCCATGTGCACAGCTCAGGTCAGAAGGGTGGGATGGCTGATGACGTAAGTTCCTAGGAAGCTCTGTCACACGTGCCATTGTGTGTGTCATGTATTATCAAGCCCAGGTACAGCATGAGCCTCAGATCATCCTCAGATCTTCAATTTTAATTCTGAAGGCCCTTCCTGTTACTCTAGTTTACTGTTTCTGGTGTTAGGGCTACCATGTACTTTTCTGCTTGGAAAACAAGACAAGCACATCATAGGCATGTGAGATGACTGTTTTGTCAATTTGCTATAAAGTTATTTAAACAGAAAAAAAAAAAAAAAGGAAATGTAATTAGCAATACCTGAGGTAAAAACTCTCTTGCTAGGTCCAAGGCCTTGCGGTAGGCAGCATCCCCCTCCTGGTTCTGCTCTAGAACATGGCTGATCAAGCCCACAGCTTTGGCTTCTTGGCCATCAAGCACGCGTGCAGAGAAGATGAGCTCTTTGGCCAGGGACATCCCGATAGCGCGTGGCAGGCGCTGCGTCCCCCCTGCAGAGAGAATGGGGGGGATGCAGGCAATGATTTCATACCTTTGAGTCTTTAACATTTCAACGTTTCACTTCTCAGTTTATAAAATAAACCAGGGCCAGAAGTTTATATGTCAAGATCAGTAACTGGAGAATTACTTCAAAGCAGAATCTAATTAGTTTATCAAATTAATATTACCCAAAAAAGAACGTGAGTATCTTCTGTAATTGTGAAGGGATTCTGGCACTATTTACTCCTGCAACACAGCTGGTACATTCCCGAATCGAACCCACAGTCATTCCCACGTCAGGGGCCATCCAATGCACAGTGGTGGGCAAGCAGCACCGTCCCTTAGCCCATTCACCAGAGGGATGACAGGTGCTTCAGTTCAGATAAAACTTGTCAGAGCCTGAGACATTCAACTCACCATGTGCTTTGTAAAGAATCACTGATGGTAAATGAACTGCAGGCTAATTTTAATTTAATAAAAAGGAAACCAGGTAATTACTGGTGAAAACAGGCTCTGTCCTGGTGGTGCTGGTGCTTTCAGCAGGAGCACGGATCACCCCCCCACCACCACCACCAATTACGTTCTAGCGACGAGGCCAGGATCTCATTAAAAAGAAAGCTAGACAAAAGTAGGTAATATTCTTATTTGGAAGCCTCAATTTCTACCAATAAGACTATGGGAGCGACTGCAACGTTAGGATTCATCTAAATCTCACCCCAGGAAGGCTGCTGGGCTGCCCGAGGGCGCTGGCGGCCAGGAGGCAGGGAACAGCAGACGGGCGGGCTGCAGAGAGAGCTCACCTGAACAAGCTCACTGGGTTCTGTTCGGCCCACAAAGTTTAGATTTTTTTCTCTGTATGAGTTACCAACATTTAAAAAGTGGGTAGATGATTTCTGATAAAAACTAATTTCCACCTGGAAGCCCCCTGCAGATGCAAGGGCTCTAGCTGGCCACGCACCCCCCCCCCCCGCCCACCCCCACCCCCGACTCCCTGCTCCTGCAGGGCTTGAGATGGACAAGCTCTGCTTTCTGTTAAACAACTTGAAAAGGAAAGCACAATCTTTTCTTATTCACATCTCAATCAAAAGTGGCAAAGTGAAAAATAAAGATCACAAGTTCTAGAAAGTTTCCCTTCAGTAATGAAGTATGTATATTCCTACATTTTTAACACACAAAGCATGCCTGTATTGGAAGAACATGGCTTAAGATGCTATTATTAAGCAGCTACATCAAGAACCACGAGCAGTTATTTAGGAAATGTGGGTGATCTAGAAAAACAAACACACACAAACCTCAATGAATTGGAAAGGACTGCTATTTTCGATAGGGACTGGGTTTGAACATAAATGAGTACTGCTTCTGTAAAATACAGTTTATTAAGTGTGTACAGTGCCCAAGCAGTGAGAGATGGTGAATTTATAACTCGATATGGCAGAAAACGTGTGTCTGAAAAAAAAATGAAGCACTGACAAATTTAAATCAAACTATAAATAGTGATGTTGCTCAGTGTAGTAAAGACAGGTCTGAGAACTTATGGGACAAGATGCAAGGAAAAGACGAGTTATTTATGGTGTTCCCATTGCCAGCTGATTAGAACAGAGATATAAATACAACCCAGATAGCTCTATTTCCTCATGGAGCTGATGAGAATTTTCATGAGATGGAAGAACTTACGAAAACAGTATTCATGATGAGCACAACATTAGGAAATGATTCTCTCTTATGTTCTGTGAAAAGTTTGACGTAGATTAGTCAAAATTAGCAAATGTGACCCTCAATGATCCTTGTTAACGTCACACTTTTTATTCAACTGAAACCATGGAGCATTGCAAAGTCTGTAGAGCTTACGCCCATTCATCCTATCATTTCATCCACAGTATCATCCTCCAGGAATGAGGATTTTGTAGACATTAAAGAAAGGAACAGCAATGAAACAAAGACCATGAAACACATCCACTCCCCGAGCTGAACAGCATATAAGTCAAGCTCTGCTTGGTGAAATGGATGCATACCAGAACAGTCTGCTGGAGGGCATGACCTGAGTGAGGGCCTAAAGGCATGCTGCTGAAGAGAGCGTTCTGTTTTTGTTGGAAACAGCGCACCAGAGGATCTAGGAAAACCCTCACCTTGGCTCACCAGCTAACACTGAAGACTTGGCCTGTGGGTTGACATCACAAGCCACCCACCTTAGGAACCTCACGTAAGTGGGCCATACAGTACTTGTCCTTCTGTGTCTGGCTTATTGCACGAAGCATCTTGTCCTCCAGGTTCGTCCTATTGAAGGGTGTCAGCATTTCCTTTCTTTGTCAGCATTTCCACTGTATGAAGACCAAGTTTCGTTTATTCACAGACCCAGGGATGGTCACTTGGGTTGCTTCAACCTTTTGGCTATTAGGAATAATGCTGCCATGCATATGTGTATACAAATATCTCTTTGAGACCCTGCTTTCTGTTTTTTTGAGTAGATACCTAGAGGCGGAGTTGTTAGGTCATACAGAAAATCTATTATTTTTTGAGGAATAGCCATACTTTTTCCTATTAGCTGCACCATTTTACATTCTTATCACAGGGCACAAGGATTCCAATTTCTCCACATTCTCAAGAACATGCGCTCTTCTCAAGGGTGTTTTATTTTTGGGGGGGAGAAGGTTTGATGGCAACCATCCTAATGGGTGTGAAGTGGTATCTCACTGTGGTTTTTGATTTCCCTAATAACTAGTCATGCTGAATTCTTTTCATTTGCTTATTGGCCATTTGTGTATCTTCCTTGGAGAAACATCTATTTAAGTCATTTGCCCATTTTTTAACTGGGCTGCTTTTTGGCATTGAGTTGTAGGGATTCTGTATATATTCTAGACAGTAATCCCTTATCAGATATATGACTTGCAAGTATCTCCTCCCATTCTGTGGATTGCCTTTTCACTCTATTGACTGTCCTTTGAAGCATGAAAGTTTTTCATTTTGATGAAATCCATTTTTTTTCTTATGTTGCCTGTGTTTTTGGTGTCATATCCAAGAAATCATTGCCAAATCCAATGTCATAAAGTTTTGCCACTGTTTTCTTCTAAGTTTTTGTAGTTTCAACTCTTACATTAAGGTCTTTGATCCATTTCAAGCTAATTTTTATATATGGTGTAAGGTAAGGAAATCCATGTGGAAATCCATTTTCTCAACACCACTGATTGAAAGGGTCACTCTTAAACAGTCACACAAATGTATTATTTAACTCACTCATTCCTACTGAAATCTTATCTTTAGGAAACCTGTTTGGTGAGAAATTATCTGGCCCATTTTCCCCTGCTACAATCAGTTTGCAGAAATCAAAGACTGATGGTAGAACTAGAGGTAACTGCCTCCCTACTCCCCCGGCACATAAACTTGGTCATTTCCAACTTTACGAAAAGGATGTGCCCTGTTCAGTTTGCCTTGCTCAGTTAACACTGATAGAAAGTACAAACGGAAGTTACTAAACCACGGGGCATTATGATACAAAAACTACACATGATCAACGAGCAATCTCAGATTGTGTCCACCAGTATCTCACAAACAGTCACCCTGGATAGAAAGTATTTTTACGTCAACATTCTACTCCAGTTTGGAAGTACTTCTGTTTGTGAACAGCTATTTTCTATTATAAAATTAAACAAAACACGAGTGCCCGTTAGGGGAGTCAAGGCTCAGCGCAGTAGCGTACCCTGCAACCAGAGAGAGAAGATGCGCGGTGGAGACCTGCCATGAGGGAAAAGGCATCCAATTTTCAGTTCCAAATGCAAAGTGAAGTACTCGAGAGAATTTATTTCAATTCACCTTTCATTAATTTCTGAATACTAAATTCCAATACCAGTTTAGCGTTAGGTCAAAACAAAGACGCCCTGTCGCATCTGTCAGCTGCTTTTCCTACACCAGGCTCATCAACTAGATCACACAACCGGCTTACTTCCCATAGATTTGAGTTTAGGATCGTAAAATGCCACCTCTAGATAGTCTCGGGGACTGCAAAATGAAACACAGAACTAAACATGAGGTTGTCCCCAGTGGAACTAGAACTGTTCCACCCTGGCGGCAGCCCTGATGCATTCAAAATCACGGAGCTCTACGAGACTCTACTCAGAACTTCCAGTACTGTCCGTCCCACCACGGAACCCTGACTCCTGGTCACACCCCACTCTGAGGCTCAGAGAGCTTTAATCATTGAAAGTCAGGTTGCAGAAACAGGATTCAAACTTACTTCTGCCTGATTCTTATCTACTATGTGGTAAGAAAGTACAAAGAGCAACTTATGAAATGAACTGATGGCTTATTTTAGAAAATAAAAGGTGTGTCTGCTACGTACCATTATGTAATAATGTACGTAGGCGTATACACGTATCAAACGTGTCCAGAAAGTTGTCTCTGTGAGTCAGATGATCGCTCTTTTTTTTTTTCATTTTTTCATTCATACAGCCTTGCTGTATTTCCCAAATGTTCTGCAACATATAGGTAATAGGACTCCGTAATAGTGTAATTTCCAAGATGACAACACATTTGTTCAACTCATTCAACAAGTACTTATTGCAGCTTCCTGCCCTAGGCACATAGATACAGTTGTGAAATAAATAGCCCCTGCCTCCTGGATCTTACACTGTCACTGGGAAGCCCACAATGAGCAAACAAACCCATCCCGTCAGACAGCAGAACGGTAGTGTCGGGGTGTGGAGTACACACAACTTAGACAGGATGGCCAGGGAGGGGCCTTCAGGAGGTGACACTGGAGCCAAGACCAGGAGAAAGTGGGAAGTGCACCAGCACACAGGTCTTGTGGAGACCATGTCTGATTCACAGAGGAGTGCAGGGAGACCAGAGAGGCTACAGCACAGAGTAGGGACATGCCAAGTGGCAGCAAATACAGCCCAAGAGGAGGAGGGCCAGATCTGGTGGGCCCACCTGAAGGGCCCCAGGGTTTACTCTGAGAGTGACAGGTAGTCACTGAGCATCCGAGAGCATCCTCTGAAAAGAGGGGTGTGAGATCATCCTTCTATAGTGAAGATCTGGGTTTGAGGACAAGCTATGGTCATGATGAGCCAAGATGAAGAAGGTAGGTATGTTCATACTACTTGTAGTAGGGTTCCAACAGGCTTGGAAAGAAATTTCAAAACAAGTTCCCAAATGCTTTCAGTATCTGTCATGTTTTGGCTGCCCCTGTTCAAATCCCGGTCTTGCTTTTGGAGATAATGGTATGTAGTCTGGGACAGTAGAAAATCCCTCCAATGGAGGCCAAGGGGGCCAGATTCTCCTTCTCTCTGCCCTAACACAGCTGGGCAGGCATCCAAGTGAGGTCGGGTCCATAGGATGTGATTTCTCAGCACCGGGCATCCTGAATGGGTGGCCTTGTGATATGAAGACTTTGCGGGCTTACAGGCAAGGCAGAGATAGTGATGTGCAGACCTGACGATCCTTGTGCTTATACTGTGATCCCTGCCACGCTCTGCCCATCAGTGTGGGCTGATTCCAGGGCTCTTACATTCCAGCTTGTGTTCTAAGCCTTGTTCTCTAGCCATCTACTGATTCTGGGAACCTTACAATAAATGTCCTTTTCTTTTAGGATAGCAGAGTCAATTTCTTTTGTATGTGTCCCAAGTCATGAAGGACACAAGAACATAACTAGTAGTTTTGTTTTCCTCTTGCTCAAAAACAGATGAAGCCAAATGGGAGTTTATCTGTTGTATTTTTTTGCAAGTAAGATCCATTTGTTCACTCTCAAATTTATTGGTTTACTGGCCTACTATGTGCCAGATGCTGTCCCAGGTGCTGAACAGACAGTGGTGCACCAGACAGATTCCCGATCTTAAAAAGCTTACATCTTAGAGGCAGAGAGGGAAGGAAAGGGGCAATAAATAAGCACAGGGACAAGACAGAACACGTGTCATGGAGAGAATTTAATAAAGGCAGGGGAACAGCTTGTGAGATAACCACAAGATGTCTACTTTAGATTGAGTGGCTGGGGAGGGCCTGTTGGATAAAAGTGAGGCCCGTGTCTGAATGCTAACAAGGCAGCCCCACGAAGACCAGGGAGCACACCCAGTGAGTGAGACACCAGCCATGTGAAGGCCCTACGGTGAAGCCAGGCTCAACACGTTCGAGGAAGAGGCAGGAGGCCACTACAGGAACACAAGGGGAGGGAGGCGAGGGGAGTGGAAGGGGGCTGGACAGGCAGATCACAGACGCAGTAGAGGTTTACATCTTACTCTGTGGATGATGCAAAGACGCTGGAGGGTTCTCAGCAGAAGGTGACGTAATTCAATTTGCATTTTAAGAGATGCTTTTTTTTTTAAAGATTTTATTTATTTATTTGAGAGAGAGAGAGAGCACATGAGAGGGGGGGAGGGTCAGAGGGAGAAGCAGACTCCCTGCCGAGCAGGGAGCCCAATGCGGGACTCGATCCCGTGACTCCAGGATCATGACCTGAGCCGAAGGCAGTCGCTCAACCAACTGAGCCACCCAGGCGCCCTAAGAAATGCTTTTTAAGCTTGGCAGAGAACAGATTACAGGGGCATGACCAAAGCAGGGTGCCCAGCAGGAGGCTACCGGTGTCCTCCAAGTGCCATATGATGGCGGCTCGGACGGAACAAGGGCAGTGTAGGGGGTGGGGGAGAGGAATTTGGTGTAAGCGTCCAAAACGAGTGAAAAAGATATGGGGAGAAAGGGAAATCAATCTGTTTGGTTTTCTGACTGGAGTGCAGGAGAAGGTGGCACCGCTCACTGACACGGGGAAGACAGACAGGAGCCTCAGGCCATGTTAAGTGTGAGTCTTTTACATACAGAAGTGGGGCAGTCAAAAATGTGCCCGGATATGCTAATGTTTCTTAACGATCACTATCACACAGATGGCATTCAGAGCCAGGGCCTGCGTGAGATCACCTTGGGAGACCAGTTAGAATAGAAAGGGGCAGAGAGTGTCTGCAAGACCCTGGGTGGGGCCCAGCAGAGTGAGTGAGGTAGCAGAAATGCAGGAGGAAGGTGGTGCTCAGCTGCAACCAACCACTTCTGGACGTCTACCCCCCACGGCTCATCCCAGCCTTCTTCCATTGAAGTCTGCAGGGGTCTTCTGGGCAAGCCTGTCCTCACAGGAATCAAGGCATGCAGGAACAATCAGGTGTCCTCCCAGGGTGTGGTCATGTCCACGTGGGACACCCGGAGCAGGGCCACTCCTCACGACCATGCTGGAAGCCTGCAAGGGCAGAGTCTTCCAACTAGAGATGGCACAACACAAAGACATCATTCGGCTGCTGAACTGAGCAGTCCCCAAACTGCCTTACTTTGCGACTTCCTGCGATTATTACTTGGCACTTTCTTAGTGTTTCAGCTCCCTGAAGTAGGGTTTCCTATTATTAGTACCAAGAATGTCTGTGATCGCAGACAGACCAAGGAAAGTGATCTGAACACACATTCCGGGGAGTGGGAAACAAACATTTGAGGGAAGCATGGTGGGACTGCTGGGCAAAGCAGATTATACATCCAAGATGTGTGCTCATGAGACCAGTTAACATCGTCATCTGCTCCTTCCCGGCAAGTTGTGGCTGTCTGGGTGCAGGCACGGAGAAGGCAGATAAGCTGGGTGAGTACACAAAGAGAGACGCAGAGAAGGAACAGCAGGAGGTGACAGCGACTGAGCAACACCATGTAATGATATCATGCTGGGTGGTCCTGAGCACTTCCTGTCTGAGAACTAACTCATGGCAGCCTCCCGACTCCCCTGGGAGGTAAGGTTACTTGTAAGGAAGTCATTGTGACAAAGGACCATGAGACTGAAGCTGGGTGACAGAGCAGGGATATGCTGAGCTGGAGAGTGTCCATGGACTTGATGATTCAGTGAGGTCCAAGAAGGATGGACAGACTGAAACGCAGGAAATCTAAATTCGGAATGCAGCGGGTGGTGATGGCGTGCAAATCACAGGCACAGCCCTGGTGGTGCACGATGGGAAGAAGGACAAGTCGCACGTGGGTGCAATCACAGACTCAGAACTCACACGCGTGCTGGGGAGGGGAAGGGATAATGTACCAAGACGCCGATTATCACAGCTCCTGGAACAGGCTGTGTGTTTTAAAACCTGTGTAATACCAAACATTGGGATATTGGAAATCTACCATTCTAAATGGGAAAAATAGTAATACTTTCTTGGTCCATCCAAAAGCTCCAATTAATGTCCCCAAATATCAATAAAACAGCTGGAAAAAAAACTCTTTAAAACTGCCAGGTAACAGTTCACCATGATTTCTGCATAATATTTAGCATTTCTAAATACCAATTACCTAATTATTTAACACATAAGGAATTCACTGGGGGAGTATGTTTGGTTGCAGAAAACAGATCTATCAGGTATGAATTATATTTCCTCCTTCATGACATTAAACATATAATGAAAATAAACAAAAGAATTTTAAAACTGTTAGTAAACAGTCAATGAAAAGTCCGGTGGTGAGAGGAGGGAGAGCAGTGAGCCACTGCTCCCACCCGATGAAGGGTGGAGGTCAGCGACCGAGCGCTGGTAAAGGCGTGGGAACCGCAAGTACCCAGGGCTCATGCACATCCAAATCTAGTGCGCTCTCGGCACTCACATTCTGGAAGCAGGTAGCTTTGAACCATTGTCAGAAGCCACAGACAAAAGTAACAGGATGCAAAAGCACAATGGGTATCTGTCTTATTGCTTTTGCTTGTGATCTGCCAATAACATAAAAATGAGTTTGTAACTGCAGTTTTTACATGGTTGATTCTTTTCCTTTATTTACTAATTTTCAAAATAACAAGGTGGTTCCCTAACATCCTCCAAAGGTGACAAGTAGGTTTCTAGTCTCTGAGAACCATCATGAACTTACAGATTTTAACGTATCTGATGCATTAGAAACCACTGCAGGTTTCATCTATATTGATGGTCGAATTAGCCCATCCTTGGCCAGTGAGAATGAACTTAGATTGGCTCTAGAGTCCTTCTGATATGACCCCAATACTCTTCGATAACTTCTTGTGGCCTAGGGTCACAACATCTTCCAAGCTCATCTTGTAAATCTCCTCCCCAGACCCTCAATCAACCACAACCAGAGTCCTGGTTCCTTTCCGTGGGGCTGCATTTAAAAATCTGACACTTCTGCTCGTGTTGTGATCCAGCACACCTACAACAGCCGCGACTTTGAGTGCATATTCTGTATATTCTCCCCGTGATTTTGTGCTGAGTTTTGGGCTCCTCTCTCCCAACAGATGATGATGAGCATGGAGGATGAGTGCCAACAAGTGTGCGTGGGGAGCGAGTCCTTCAGGCAGTCAGGACTTCGCTATGTGATGCTACCACATCTTCAACCTTTCCACTGTCCACTCTAGTAAATCCAGCCTCTTTCTTTCGCAGGATCTACAATTTTATTACTCTGGTTTAACCACTTCCTTGAAACCTTAGAAGTCAACCACAAAACCTGGGCCAGTTTTCTCAAGGCTGCATAAAGATCATAAGGGGCCGCCCTAAAAAGTCAGAGCCCAAGTTCCTGGTGTTTCTCCTTTGCTGTTCTCGACCTGCACACTCTGTCCTCCAGGTTATCTCCTGGTCCAAAAAGGCTGCTGAAGCCTTGTCATCATGTTTGCAACCAGGGGGAAGGAAGGGCAAGAGAGCACTGTGTTTGCAGAGGCGCTGGTTAAGCCCTCGCCGACAACTCACTGGCAGGAACTGGGTTTCAAGCAGTGGCGGGGGGGTGGGAAAGGTCACCTTCCTGCTCAAGTGTTTTGCCACCAGCATAGGGAATAAAACCAGGGCTCTTATTACTAAGGGAAAATGAAAACAGGTAAGCAATTAGCAGTTGCCACCCCAAGTGGCAAAACTGTATTAATCATGTAACAAAATGTTTTCATTTTGTTACCTATTACTTGGATAGAATGAAAATATATTTGAAATATTATATTCCTGGGCGCCTGGGTGGCTCAGTTGGTTAAGCGACTGCCTTCGGCTCAGGTCATGATCCTGGAGTCCCTGGATCGAGTCCCGCATCGGGCTCCCTGCTCGGCAGGGAGTCTGCTTCTCCCTCTGACCCTCCCCCTTCTCATGTGCTCTCTCTCATTCTCTCTCTCCCAAATAAATAAATAAAATCTTTAAAAAAAAAAAAA
>NC_138382.1:3293766-3309230 GCF_054177405.1 Leptonychotes weddellii
GTACAGCAGGTGGTGGTGGCTGACAGAAAATCCGGGGCTCCCCTGCTTTCAAGAACAACCTGGGCCAGAGAGTCTCGGGGTTTTTGTTGGGGGGCTGTCTTAGCAGTGGATTCTGTAGTGTTTCCAGGGGTTAAGGAGAGATTCCCAGTCACAGCCTTGTTAACACGCACTCCTACCCAGGGAAGTAGGGGCCTGCCAAACGGTTATGAAAGGGGCTGGGAGATCCTTTTTAACTCGATGATGTAAATCCGGGGGAGTTGACCTGCCAGGTGTCTCAGTTTGTTTGTGGTCAGGGGTGCAGTTAGATAAGAGGCATTGCCCGGTTAGGTGCCAGCCTTCTAGGCATTCACAGGTCTGAGGAGAATGATGAGCCCCACAGACAAAGGTAAATCATGTCAGGGCACACACCATGCCCACCAAGGTGGCACAGTTACTGGAGTAGAGCGTCATGGTCAGATCAGAGTTTTTGTTTCCAAATCCAGCAGTCTGAAAGGTTATTTCATTTAGCGGTGGCTTGGGAGATACAGCTGATGGTGTGATCTTTACAGGCCAAGTGCCAGAGGAAGGAAAGAAAGAGAAGAAGAAAGTGTTTCATGTTTAATATATGATGTCTTGATCTGATGTCTTGGGAGTAAGCAGTCTACCTCAGTGTCAGCTACTTCTCTTCCTAGTCAGTTTTATTTGGGGGTCTCCGGCGTGTACATAGGACCAGATGTCAGATGGATCCTTCTTCAGCTGCGAGATGTATACCCAAGGTTCAAGCCACTAAAGTTTGACTGCCATCTGAGTAGTGAGGAGGACCTGGTATAGCTCCTTACAAGGAGATTCAAGGGCAGTCTTCGTTCTTCGTCATTCCAAAGAACATAGGAAATACTAGTTTGGAAAGTCATACCCAGATAGTTGAGGAAATCAGCAGAATTCAGGATGCAGTCCAGTTTAAAGGTATATAACAAAACCTCAAAGACAGTTAACAGGACTAGGATCTGATCTTTACAAAGGTACAAACATAATTTTTCTTTCTACGCCCACCCCCACTCTTTACTAAAGATAGTCACAGTGAGACTTAATTTATTTGCATTCAACTTGGCCAGACTATTTACTTAAGTGCAGGAATAGATTTTGACCATGTAGCTCTTTTTGGAGACTGCTTTGCTGAAAACTTTTTTAAGGATCTCAGACTGAACCTTTCCGAGCCCCTGAGGCCAGGAAGCCATGCCAAGGACTCGCCATCAGATTTTACCTGCAAATATCATTCCAGTCAAAGCCTTGGTGATATAGCCAGTGTTTCCAATTGTGTCCTCTTACAAGGAGAAGAGATTACTGTTAAACTGAGGCAAATAACTAAATATGTTGCCATGAAAAGAATACTCAAGAATGTCTGAAATCTGGGTGGATCAGAGAAGGAGAAAAAGTAAATGTTTCATCTTTGTTTACAAAGATACACTTTATTAAATTGCTGCATTAAAAAAAGGATTATAGGGGCGCCTGGGTGGCTCAGTCATTAGGCATCTGCCTTCGGCTCGGGTCATGATCCCAGGGTCCTGGGATTGAGCCCCGCGTCGGGCTCCCTGCTCAGCGAGAGGCCTGCTTCTCCCTCTCCCACTCCCCCTGCTTGTGTTCCTGCTCTCACTGTGTCTCTCTCTGTCAAATAAATAAATAAAATCTTTAAAAAAAAAAAAAAAAGATTATAATCTTCCTCCTAATAAGTTCATGCAGTCCCATGTAATTAATCTTTGTTTTCTTGAAAGCAGTTTTTCTATTAGTTCTAGAAATTCTTACCCAGTAGTTTTGTCATCTTAAAGTTATCAGAAACATGTTGTTAAGTCCTTTCTGTGAATCTCCTTGAAGATGAAGCACGTTTGCAGGAACACTTCTATAAAAGCATCTAAGTGCTCTCTGTACATGACAAAAACTTAAAATGCCCATTGGTAAAGACCTGATGACAGTTCATTTGACAAGGAAATGTAGTTCTTTCTGTAATACACAATATTTTAGGATCTGTAGAACATAAAGAGGGCTCCGTATTACTTCTTACTCGACAGTGCTTCCCATGTCATTCAATATGGTAAATAATTAGCCTAATTAGTTTAACATCTCAGTTCTTATAAGGAGAGAGAACAAATCTCTTGAGACGTTTGGCCCTTTGGAAAATCCCAAAGCTAGTTCGAGGTCAGAAAGACTTGACAGGGGTGCCTGGGTGGCTCAGTCATTAAGCGTCTGCCTTCGGCTCAGGTCATGATCCCAGGGTCCTGGGATCGAGCCCCACATCGGGCTCCCTGCTCGGCGGGAAGCCTGCTTCTCCCTCTCCCACTCCCCCTGCTTGTGCTCCTGCTCTTGTTATCTCTCTGTCATATAAATAAATAAAATCTTAAAAAAAAAAAAAAAAAGACTTGACAATTTCATTTGGGGAAGTTTGTCAAAAATACCAGAAGGCTTTAACATACGTGGTCGGATAGGATCACGGGTGGCTATGAAATAATCGTTATGTATTTAACGATAGTGACAATTAGAGACTTTGTAGGCAAATACAGAAAGTTAAATCGTAAAAAATAAACCTTGGCTCTTTTAATTGAGAAGACTCAGTTTTTTAAAAGTAATCAAAGAAATAATTGTGACAACATGATGTATAGGAAATTATTTTGAGGAAACACAGACTTTTGTTTTCTAGGAAGATTAAGAGATAAAATCCTGCACAATCTCTTATCAGGAGCAGAAAATAATCTAAGAAAACTTTGTCCTTTTGACAGAAAGGAAACCAATTATAATTTTGTACTGGTGTAGTTTCGATAATTTAAAATTCATTTTTTTAACTTAATTCGATGCATTTTAAACTTAGGTTGATCACAGATAAAATTTCTTTCTCAAGATTCCTTTTCTACAAATCTGCCACTTTTTCTTTGAATTCAGATTTCATGCTATTTTCCTTTTTCCCATTCTGATAACTAGCTTCCTTTACAACAAAATGACTTTCTTTTCCCCTCAATAAAAAATGTATCTCCTTTCTTCATACCTTCTCTTATGGAAACAGACATCCTACTTTCCTTATATACAGAGATGTTTCCTTTATTATTTCTAATGGCTTTAAATAATTATGAACAGCCTGTTACTGGCAAATTTATGAATACATTTCATAATCCTAAACATATATTTTACTCCTACCAAGTTTTCCAGTGTGACACGAAACATGTTTACTGTTAGACCAGAATGTCTTTAGTTCATCTGTAAGGAAAGCCAAAAGTGGATAAACCTAGTTTTAGTACGTTTAAGTATTTTGTTCTATTTGAAGATGACCTAGATATTCAATGAATTTTTCACATAATTCATCATTTCACTTATCAAAACTTTAAGGTTTCAAGTAACCAAAAGATTTTGGAAACTACTTGCTGAAAAGTCACCCTAGAAACTGTTACCCCGTTTGTATCTATTTAAATAATTTGTTCCTTTTTTTAAAGTTTTTATTAAAATTCCAGTTAGTTAACATAGAGTGTAATATTAGCTTCAGGTATACAATATATTGATTCTACACCTCCATACAGCATTCGGTGCTCATCATGACAGGTGCACTCCTTAATCCCCATCACATATTTCACGCATTCTCCCCACCCACCTCCCCATTGGTGACCATCAGTGTGTTCTCTGTAGTTAAGAGTCTGTTTCCTGGTTTGTTTCTCTCTTTTTCCCCCTTTGCTTATTTGTTTTGTTTCTTAAATTGCACATGTGAGTAAAATCATATGGTATTTGTCTTTCTCTGACCTGAAACCATAAAAATCCTAGTGGAGAACACAGGTAGTAATCTCTTTGACATTGGCCGTAGCAACTTCTTTCTACATATGTCTCCTCAGGCAAGGGAAAAAATAAACTGTTGGGACTACATCAAAACAAACAGCTTCTGCACAGTGAAGGAAACAATCAATAAAACTAAAAGGCAACCTATGGAATGGGAGAAGATATTTGCAAATGACATGTCAGATAAAGGGTTAGTATCCAAAATATATAAAGAACTTACAAAACTCAATGTCAGAAAAATGAATAATCTAATCAGAAAATGGGCAGAAGACATGAATAGACCTTTTTCCAGAGAAGACATCCAGATGGCCAACAGACACATGAAAAGATGCTCAGCATCACTCATCATCAGGGAAAACAAATCAAATCCACAACGAGATATCACCTCACACCTGTCAGAATGGCTAAAAACAATGGCACAAGAAACAACAGGTGTTGGCGAGGATGCAGACAAAGGGAAACTGTTGGTGGGAACGCAAGCTGGTGCAGCCACTGGAAAACAGTATGGAGTTTCCTCAAAACGTCAGGACATTTGTTCATAATGGTTTTGTTTAGATTACCTACAAAAAGTTCATTAGGCAAAGTCAGTCATCATCTAAAATTATTTTTCTGGCTGATAAGTTTTGTAACAGCGATAACATGAACTTTTTTGTTTAGTAGACCTGGTAGAATTGAAGTTGTGTGTCTGTATTGTATCTAATATTGATAACTTGAAGGGCGCCTGGGTGGCTCAGTCGTTAAGCGTCTGCCTTCGGCTCGGGTCATGATCCCAGAGTCCTGGGATCGAGTCCCACATCGGGCTTCCCGCTCTGCGGGAAGCCTGCTTCTCCCTCTCCCACTCCCCCTGCTTGTGTTCCTGCTCTTGCTATGTCTCTCTCTGTTAAATAAATAAAATCTAAAAAAAAAAAAAAAAAATATTGATAACTTGAAGACATAACTCTTTTAATTAAACCACACTTAAACTAGCTTTAATAGCAAATATTTCCCCAGATCATGGGAACCTAACAAATGTTTGGGTTAGTTTCTATTGTATTTCTGAGAATTTTACTAATACGTAATTCATACAAATCTCTTCATTTTCTTTAAGCCAGTTAAACAGAGCTCTTTTATGAGTTAACTTTGTCAGTACCATCCAGAGGTAGAAAATGCTGCATGTTACAATACATGTATATAGACACATAAACGTACAGACTGATGTAATCCAAGGCCTTCTAACTTTTGTTCCGAAATTTTAGTCATGAGTTGAGTATTATAATGCAAAACTCACTGGCTTATACAGAAACAGCTGGGATAAGTTAAGTTTATCTGCTCAGATGGCTAAAGGTTTTTCTACTAACTAACAGTTGTGAAGAAGACACTTAAGATTTTTTCATTTGCCTACGTTTCAAAATAAACTTTCCCCCTTTTGTTTTCCTTCCAATAATAAATTATCTCCTTGAAGTTTGTACTTCAGAGAGTCGGCTTAGGTAAGACTTCCTGGAGAAGCCCAGGTAGAACATTCACACTTCAAAGGCACAGGGAAAGAATGCAAGTTTTGTTCCCTAAAGCCAAAATTTTTACAATACTTAAAAAGCTTTTTGGATTGGTAAAAAGAATAGGTGGACTTTGGAATGTTTCTAGAGCCACGTTCCTGGGCTCACGAAGATTTATTGGATAGGGGTAGTTGCTTCTGATGGGGCTCTGGTCTGGATGGTGTCACAGGATTGGCTCGCCCATTCACCTGTGCTGGGTGTTTATTTCCCTCTGGAAATAGGGGAGAAGGCCAATAAAAACTTGCTACCTGGCTGTGAATATGATCAGCTTCCACTTTGGCCAAATTTCTGATCATAATGTTATTAAATGCTTTTCAGTGTCTGACCAGTTTTCAGCCCGGATGGACTGTAAATACTTCTGGCAGTAGTAAACCTCCCAAGGATCAATAGCCAGTGGCCTGGACTTGGAAAGGAAAGGACCGTACGGCGTTTTATTTGCCTCTGTCTTTTGGGCACTGCAGAGATCTGGGGACGCTGCCTCTGGGAGGAATTCTTAGCGTTCACTCTTCATTTCTCCAGGATCTCATCTGCAGGCTCCCAAGTGAGGTTTGAGGTATAGAGTGTAGCTCCAGTATCTACCAGAGTTTGGCCAGTTTTTTCACTAATTTTAATTTTAGTTTCCCCTTTGCTGTTTTAAGGGAATTACTGATAGCGATTTATTGGAGAATCCCATGGAGCCTTTTGACTCCAGGAGGGGCCCATATGGGGGCCCTTCCTTGGGTTTAGCTATGAGGGCATTCCAGTTGGCGCTGACAAGTTTGCACGGGCCCTTTGAGGACAGTCTGTTTCCCCATGGCTCAGTTGATTACAGCAGGGATGCTGAGCCCTGGGCCAGTGTTTCAGTGGTGGACCCCTAGGAAGGGATGAGGCAGGAGGTCCAGGTGTAATCCAGGTCTCTGGCCATGTAGCTGTAAGGCTAACAGTCTGGTGGACTTTTGTTTATGATCTTGCTTTTCAAAATTTTCAGTATCCTTGTGCAGTGAGTTTTTAAATGAAGCTATTTTGGCATTTTGAAGCCTTTTTAGAGTCCAGTATACCAATAAAAATAGTTTGTCTGAATTGGAAACCCTTGCTTTCAAGGGCATTTTTTTAAATGAGTGATCTCGTCTAACTGGAATGGTCCCCATAATGGCTGTTCTAATTCTAGGTTTTTAGTGCTGCAAAGTGACTTGCTCAACTCTTTGGAATTTAAGGATCCATTCTTCTTATTATTAATTGGTTCAGTTTAGTTATTTTTAGCTAAGCCAGATTAGTACCTAAAAGGGATATGCTGCTGGGTGGGGACTTAAGTGATGTTTTACCGTTTACCTTGTTACGGAAGTTTTCTTGAGGTCGACAGGTAACTATTGTCAATCTAACCTCTTCCATGTACAACTTACCCTAACATGTGAGTCTTTACGTTGGGTGGTGAGTACTGTAACAGCTTTTAAATGTTCAACCTGGGCCCACCAGTGTTTGTGGCTTTTTAGCCTCTGAGACTGTCATTAGCATCAGTCTCTCTCTGAGACAAGTACGCGTGTGTCCTGTAGGCACACCAGCAGAGGTTATTGTGGTCTGGCCAAGGGAAGGCCCTGTGTGCACCACCACCAATTCCTGCAGAGCCTTGGATGGGGAAGGACAGAACCAGCAGACCCCCCAAAGGGGATTGTGGACCGATTCCAGACAATTGGGGAATGGCAGCTGCTATGTGGAATCTGGGGAAGGATTTTGAACAAATGGTGCTACAGACCAAACCTCCTGCAGTGGGGCCAGAACCAGGGCCTGGGGTGTTCCAGTCCTGTAGGGGATGGCGTCTGAACCAGTCACTAGTGGCTTGGGTTCGGGGGAACTGCCTGCTAGCCCAAGCTGGCCTGCTGGGACCGTAAAGCTGCTTACATTGAGAGCTTGATGCGAAGAGAGCAGAGGTCAGGTGGAGAGGAAAGTTCCCAGGCCCTCAGAAAGGACAAGAAACAGAATCGGAAAGGATTCTTGGGTGCCATGCCTGTGTTTCTCATTGTCTTCGAAGCTGACAGAAGTCTCCTTTGATTCCGCCGCTGCCTCCGACTCTGTTAAACAAAATTCACCTGCGTTCATGTGAAGATGTAATTGGCTTTGTTAAACCACTCATGACAGCATCGCATCCTGGCAGACAGAAGGGAGCTCTGAGGAGGTGCTGTCCAAAATGGAAGCCTGTTGTGGGTAGAAGGAGTGGGAAAAGGGCCCATTCAAGCAAGGTCGCCTTCCTTTGAGGGAAGGTGGGGGTCTGTCAGGCAGTTAGCTCACTTGGGCCAGCCAGGTAATTGCAGATGGACTGGGTAAAGGTCACATTCCTAGGAGAGGCTGAAAGTGCAGTGATGTTAGGAATTAAGTCTGGGTCTGCTCAGTTTGGGCCTAGCACAGCGCACTCTGTTTTCGGTCTGTCATTTCCTCAGTTCACAGCTCCTAGGTTGGCTTGTGTGTCCTTTCAGCCCTCTCTCCCCCCAGCTTCTCTTAGGCCAGAGAAGTTGGCTCTAGTGTAGCTTTTGTTTCTTTGAAGATAATCTGTTGAGGCTTTGCTTTTCTTCTTTTTTTTTTTTTGTTTGTTTGTTGTTGTTTGCCTGCTTCCTTTAAAAAATCTTTTCTTCCTCTCTGGCTTCTTGGATTACCATTGTATTTATCTTGCTAATTCACTGGCCCTCTTCATAGGTGAATTGGTGCCCTTCAGTGTTTTGGAAATATCCAGCCAGTACCTCCTCAAGTATTGTCTCTGTCTGTTCCTTCTTTCCTTTTCTTCTCAGACTGATCAGTTTTATGCAAGACCTGACCACTGTTTTTCCTTCTCTGTGTGCTGGAGTTGGGATAATTCCAGTTTACCTATCCTGTGTTCAACCGGCCGCTGAATGTATCTTTGAAGTGTCTCATTTTAGTTGTTTTCTCTTTCCAGAAATTCTGCTTATTTCATTTTAAAATCTCTGTATCACTTTTTCTAGTTTTATGTTTTCTGCAAATATATTTAAATTTGTCATTTATATATGGTAAACGTATTTGTTTTAAAACCTGCATCTGATCATTTCACCTTTCGTCTGTGTCAATCTTTTTACCCCCTTCTTTGTTTCTTTTGGTTCTCGTTCTTGTCTTTTCTTTTTGTGTCTGAGTATCTTTTGTGTCTGACTGCTTGCTGGCATCCTGTGAAGATTTCCTCCTGGGCTCTTGGACTAGGGTTGAATGTGCCCTGCCCCAGAGAGGTTTGTATCTCCTCTGCTGTTGGCCCCGGGGGCAGTGCAGGTTGGATTTCTCATCACATTCAGTTCTTCAGGGTCCACAGGTGCCCAGGTTCTGGGATGCTGGTGGGCGGAAATTTGTGATTGCAGGTCTGTGGCCATAACTCCCCTAGCAGTTTTCCTCTTTCTTTTTAACACCCTCCCCCGCCCCTGCCCCGCTTGTTCTCTTCAGTGTGAGTATGAGGGCAGCTTTTTATGCAGTCTTTTGCGGTGATGAGGTTGGAGATCTGGTTTACTTTCCTAGAACGGAGCCTCTGTAGTCCCACCTGGACAGTGGGCAGGTCTCCTCTGGGCGCCCCCCCCCCACCTGGATCTGGCTGTAGCTCTTGACTTTTGTCCTGCAGCCCTGGGCCCTAGGACCCGGATCCACAGCCAGGGCTGCAGTACCGGTAAGTTACCCTGAGACATCATGACTCGGGGGCTTCTATATTCTGCTTACTTACGTGATTTCTGGTTTCATCCCTAAAATGGCTTAGGTGTTCCTTGCTGTTTTTTCAGATCTCCAGTGCTTTTAACTTGATATATATATTTAAATCTTGAAACCCAGCATTCTTTTTGTTTGCTTTCAAAGGAAAAATTGCCTAATCCAAATATTTAGGCTGGGCCCATCAAGCAGGCCTAGTCCTGCTGGGCGGCCCGCTCACAGTCCTGCTGGGCGGTAGCTGGCCCACGTGGCTGGTCCAAGATGGACCCCCTGGGACAACTAGCATGAATCAGCCTTTCCCCATCCTTCTTCCTCCTGCATGCTGGCTGGTTATGGCATGTTCTGAGTGTAGGTGGAGGAGACCTGTAGGTGTTGGTGAAGCCCCATTTGCACCACTGGCTGATGTACTTTACATGCCTGTCCTTGCCTGGGGGCTTGGGGGAGCCGTGCGGCACGTGTACTCAGAGCCAGCAGGGACAGCAGCTGCAGTCTGTTCTTTTTCTTGGATACCCCTTATCAAAAAATGTTTATACCATTCTTGGTTTTAATCCAAAATTGATGTATTACTTTGTTTTGAGGGAAACTTTTCAGAATTATTTGAGAAATGTAAGTTAAAAATTGAAGAAAAAAAAAATCTATTTTTATAGCAAATTTTTTCCTTTTCTTTTTCATCCTGAAGTATCTCATGTGTCTTGTTATAATGACAGACCACTTACTAAAATAAAAATAATAAAATGCATAAACTTAGTTTTTCTGAGATCAACTTACTTATATGAAAATGTGTGAGATTCCCAGTCAAGATGGCATAGGAGGATCCTGCGTTCACCTCCTCCCATGGAAACACCAAGACTGCAACCACATGTAGAACATCTCTGACCTGAAGACTAGCAGAACAGCTCTTCCATGGCTAAAGGTATAAAGAAAAAGCCACATTGAGAGGGATAGGAGAGGCAGAGATGCTATCTAATTGGGACCCATGTCCAGGCATGGCAAACCCACAAGAAGGAAGAATATCACGGATGTGGAGTAAAAATGTAGTGCATTTAGAATGTATCTGAACTGAAGCCACACCAACTTAAAATAGACTGCTATATTCATAGGGTGTTATATGAACCTCATGTAATCATAAACCAGAAACCGATCGTAGATACACAGAGAGGAATCTAAACATAACACTAAAGAATGTCATCAAATCATAAGGGAAGAGAGCAAGAGAAGAAAGGAATGGAGTACTATAACACAACCAGAAAGCAATGAACAAAATGGCAAAAGTATACCTAATCAGTAATTACTTTAAAGAGATTAAAGGCTACAATCAAAAGATACAGGGCAGAAAAAAAGACATAGGGTGACAGTGGATAAAAAAATAAGACCCATCATATGTTGCCTACAAGGTACTCACTTCAGACCTAAAGACAGACTGGAAGTGAGGGGTTAGAAAAAGATATTCCTGGGGTGCCTGGGTGGCTCAGTCGTTAAGCGTCTGCCTTTGGCTCAGGTCATGATCCCGGGGTCCTGGGATCGAGCCCCACATTGGGCTCCCTGCTCCGCGGGAAGCCTGCTTCTCCCTCTCCCCCTGCTTGTGTTCCCTCTCTCGCTGTGTCTCTCTCTGTCAAATAAATAAATAAAATCTTTAAAAAAAAGAAAAAGATATTCCTTACAAATGGAAATGAAAAGAAAAGCTATGTGTATCAGACAAAATATACTTCACAACAAAAACTGTAACAAGAGACAAAAAAAGAGCATTGCATAAAGCTAAAGGGATCAGTCTAACAAGTGGATATTACAGTTGTAAATATCCAAATATCTGTGTATCCAACACAGGACCACCTAAATATATAAAGCAAATGTTTTAGACATAAAGGGAGAAAATGACAGCAATACAGTAATAGTAAGAGTCTTTCATAGCCCACTTAACATCAGTGGATCAATCATCCAGATAGAAAATAAGAGAAGAGTGGCTTTGAAAACACATTTTACCAGATGGACTTAATAGGTATATACAGAACATCCCATCCAGAATCAGCAGAATACATAATATTTTAGGGCACATGGAACATTCTTCAGGATAGATCCCATGTTAGGCCACAAAACAAGTCTCAATAAGTTAAAGGTTGAAATCGTATCAAGCACAGATCCTTTTCAGAGTACAGCAGTATGAAATTAGAAATCAGTTACAGGAAAAATGTGGAAAGAACACAAACACATGGAGGCTAAACAGCATCAAATCAACAAATCGAAGAGGACTTAGAAAAATACCTTGAGACAAATGAAAATGAAAACACAATGTTCCAAAATGTCTGGGATGCAGCAAAAGCAGTTCCAAGAACGCAGTTTATAGCAAGACAGACCTGCCTCAAGGAACAAGAAAAATCTCACATAAACTAACCTTACACCAAAAGGAAATGGAAAAAGAACAAAGACCAATGTTAGCAGAAGGGGGGAAGGAAATAATAAAGATCAGAGTGCAAAAAAAATGAAAGAGACAAAAAAAAATACAATAGAAAAGATCAATGGAACTAAGATCTGGTTCTTTGAAAAGATAAGCAACATTCATAAACTTTTAGCCAGACGCATCAAGAAAGAATGAGAGAGAACTCAAATCAGAAGTGGAAGAGGAGGGCGCCTGGGTGCCTCAGTTGGTTAAGCAACTGCCTTCGGCTCAGGTCATGATCCTGGAGTCCCGGGATCGAGTCCCGCATCGGACTCCCTGCTCAGCGAGGAGCCTGCTTCTCCCTCTGACCCTCCCCCCTCTCATGTACTCTCTCTCATTCTCGCTCTCTCAAATGAATAAATAAATCTTTAAAAAAAAAAGAAAAAAAAAAAGAAGTGAAAGAGGAAAGGTTATATAATTGGCACCACAGAAACACAAAGGATCGTAAGAGACTAAGACAAACAATTATATGCCAACACATTGGACAAACTAGAAGAAATAGATACATTCCTGGAAACAGATTCCTGGAATCAGGAAGAAATAGAAAATCGGGATAGATGAATTACTAGTAGTGAAAATGAATCAGTAATTAAAAAAAAACTCTCAACAAAGAAAAGTTCAGGATTAGTCAGGTTCACAATTGAATTCTTAATAAACATTTAAAGAAGAGTTAAAACCTGTTTTTCTCAAACTATTCCAGCAAATTGAAGAGGAAGGAACACTTCCAAATTCATTCTATGAGACCAGCATTACTATGACCTCAAAACCAGACAGACACTACTAAAACCAAAAATTACAGGCCAGTATCTTTGATGATAGCAAACCAAATTCAACGGTACATCAAGAGGACCATATGCCACCATCAAGTGGGATTTATCCCAGAGATATAAGGATGATTTAATATCTGCAGAGTAATCAGTGTGATATACCCCATTAACAAAATGAGGCTATAAACCATATGATCACCTCAATAGATGCAGAAAAGCATTTGACCAGGTCAATATCCATTTATGGTAAACACGCAGCAAACTGAATATAAAGGAAAGGTACTTCAACATAATAAAGGCCACGTATGGCAAACCCACAGCTAACATACACAGTGTTAAAAAGCTGCAAGCATTTTTTCCTAAGATTAGAAACCGCAGAAGAATGCCTACTCTTGCTGCTTTTATTCAACATAGTACTAGAAGTCCGAGCCACAGCAGTCAGACAAGAAAAATAAAAGATTTTATTTATTTATTTGAGAGAGAGAGAATGAGAGAGAGCACATGAGAGGGGGGAGGGTCAGAGGGAGAAGCAGACTCCCTGCTGAGCAGGGAGCCCGATGCGGGACTTGATCCAGGGACTCCAGGATCATGACCTGAGCCGAAGGCAGTCGCTTAACCAACTGAGCCACCCAGGCGCCCAGACAGACAAGCATCCAAATTGGTAAGGAAGAGGTCAAACTGTCACTATTTACAGGTGACATGATAAGTATATATAGAAAACCCTAAAGACTCCACCAAGATGCTAAAAGTGCTATTACAACTAATAAATGAATTCAGTAATGTTGTAGCATACAAAACTAACATATAGACATCTCTTACAAATATATACAAACCAGTATAAAGAAAAATCAAGAAAACAATTCCAGTTGCAATTGCATCAAAATAAAATACTGGGAATAAGTTTTTTCAAGGAGGTGAAAGACCTGTACTCTGAAAACTCTTTAAGACATTGATGAAAGAAATTGAAAATGATACAAATAAATAGAAAAACATACCATGTTTGTGGATTGGAAGAATTAATACTGTCAAGATGTCCATACTCTCCGATGCAGTCTACAGATTTAGTGCAGTCACTATTAAAATACCAACAGCATTTTTCACAGAGCTAGAATAAATAGTCCTAACATTTGTATGAAACCAGAAAAGACCCTGAATTGCCAAAGCAATTTTGAGAAAGAGGAACAAAGCTGGAGACATCACACTCCCTAATTTCAAGATACATTACAAAGCTATAGTAATCGAAACAGAATGGTGCAGGCAAAACCAGATGTGTAGTCAGTGGAACTTAATAAAGACCTCAGCACAAACCCATGCTTATATAGTCAACCTATGACAAAGGGGACAGTTAATCTCTGACAGTATACAATGGGGAAAAAGATAGTGTTTTCAACAAATTGTGTCAGTAAAACTGGACAGCTACATGCAAAAGAATGAAACTGGACCTCTTTTTTACACCATACACGAAAATAAGCTCAAAGTGGAGTAACTTAAATGTACAACCTGAAACTAAAACTCATGAAAGGAAACACGGGCTCTAAGCTCTTGGATATCAGTCTTGGCAATATGTTTTTGGATCTTTCTCCTCAGACATGGGGAACAAAAGCAAAAATAAACTATTGGGACTACACCAAAATAAAAAGCTTTTGCATAGTGAAGGAAATGATCAACAAAACGAAACGCAACCAACCTACTGAATGGAAGAAGGTATTTACAAATGATATATCCTCTAAGGGGTCAATATCCGAAATATATAAAAAACTCATACAACTCAACAAGAAAACAATAAGCAATCCAATTAAAAAACGGGCAGCAGACCTGAGTGGACATTTTTTTCCCAAAGATTGATTGATTGATTTGGAGCACATGAGCAGGGGAGAGGCAGAGGGTGAAGGATAGAAACTCAAGCAGACTCTGTACTGAGCACGGAGCCATTATGGGGCTCAATCTCATAACCCTGAGATCACGACCTGAACTGAAATCAAGAGTTGGCCGCTCAGCCAACTGCGCCACCCAGGCACCCCTGAGTAGATTTTTTTTTTTTAAAGTAGACATATATACAGAAGCCACTCTACACATGAAAAGGTGCTCAACATCACTCATCATCAGGGAAATGCACAATGAGATATCACCTAACACCTGTCACAGTGGTTAAGTATCAGAAAGACAGGATATAACAAGTGTTGACAAGGATGTGGAGAAAAGGGAACCCTCCTGCAGTGCTGGTGGGGATGTAAGTTGGTACAGCCAGGATAGAAAATGGTATGGAGCTTCCTCAAAAAACTTAAAAATAAAAATACCATATGATCAAGCAATCCCACTCCTGGGTATTCAAAGAAAATGAAAACACTAATTTGAAAAGACATCTGCACCCCCATGTTTATCGTAGCATTGTTTACAGTAGCCAGGGTATGGAAGCAACTCACGTGTCCGTCAAGAGATGAATGGGGACACACACACACACACACACGAATATTACTCAGCCATCAAAAGGAATGAGAGCTTGTCATTGGTGGCAACACAGGTGGGCCTGGAGAGTGTTGTTCTACTAAGTGATAAAAGTCAGGGACACATGCCTTTTACTTAGATGTGGAATCTAAGACACAAAACAAATGAACAAACAAAACAGAAACAGACTCCTAAAGACAGAGAACAAACCAGTGGTTCTCGGAGGGGGGAGGTGGGAGGAGGAGTGAAATAGGTGAAGGGGATTTAAATGTATAAACTTCCAAGTTATAAAATAAGTAAGTCGTGGGATGTTAAATGCAGCAGAGAGAAAACAGTTGGTAATATTATAATAATTATATATGGTAATGAGTACTTGCTAGGCCTATCGTGATTATTTCATAATGTATATAATATTGCCTGTCAATGACTTCAATGAAGAAAAAATAGTAAAAGGGGGGAAAATGGAGAAAAGAAGCTATGTGATACTGTGGCTGTAGATAAGCGAAGTGTATTTCTGAAATGCTGCTTTGTGCCGTTGTATTTTAAGTGTCTGCCAGGTGCCCTATAACTGAAGGCCAGTGTGTTAGTGAAGCCTTACCTTTGGAAATGCAGGGAGCATGCTTACAGTCGGAAAAAGTAGACCCAGGAAGCAAGAGGCGTCGATAATACAGAGAAGATAAAACAATATGGTGGACCTCAATGTGAGACAGGAATCCATCAAAATCCTAGAGGAGAACATAGGCAGTAATCTCTTTGACATCGCCCACAGCAACTTCTTTCAAGATACATCTCTAAAAGCTAGTGAAACAAAAGCAAAAATGAACTTTTGGGACTTCA
>NC_138382.1:3309730-3338642 GCF_054177405.1 Leptonychotes weddellii
AGGAACGGAAGACATGACCACCTCCGAAACTGTGAACCTGAGATCTCCCTGAGACCGGAACACCCGGAAAGGAACGGAAGACATGACCACCTCCGAAACTGTGAACCTGAGATCTCCCTGAGACCAGAACACCCGGAAAGGAACGGAAGACATGACCACCTACGAAACTGTGAACCTGAAATCTCCCTGAGACCGGAACACCCGGAAAGGAACGGAAGACATGACCACCTCCGAAACTGTGAACCTGAGATCTCCCTGAGACCGGAACACCAGGAAAGGAACGAAAAACATGACCACCTACGAAACTGTGAACCTGAAATTGTGACCTATGAATACACCAGAGAGATTCAGAAAAAAAAAAAAAAAAAAAAAACAAAAAACAAAACACCATCATGACTTGTGAATGTCACACAGAGGATCACTAAAAGCTGCAGGTACAGAGTGGCACTAGTGCCTTAAATTTTGATCACATCTTTCAGTTACACTGAGAATCTAATCAAAAGGGAGGAATTGTTTAAAAAAGAAACAACTGGCCTAAAATGGGAGTCACTTGTGCCAAGGCCCACATTGACCAACCACAACTTAATACCTACCCTAACTGCAGCTTTGGCCTCTCCCAAATATGTCACCTTTAACCAATCAATTTGGAATTGCCTGGTCCACACTAGTGAAGCCATCTGCCTGACAGACCTCTCTTCCCCCAAAGGAATGTGACTTTGCCTAAAAAAACCCACTCTTTGCCAGAAACTTCCTTTTTCTGTCCCCCTCTGCCTATAAAGCCTTCCATTTTGTACAGCTCTTTGGAGCTCTGTTCTATTTGCTAAAATGGGATGCTGCCCGATTCATGAATCATTAAGTAAGGCCAATTAAATCTTCAAATTTACTCAGCTGACTTTTCTTTTTTCAACAAAGTCTACACCCAGTGAACATATTCTTTTAAGAATGAAGGCAAAAAAGTAAGAAAGATAAAACTCTATTTCTCATAGCACATATCAGGTTAAAATTCCCAAAAGACTGAGGTCTAAAAGTAAAAAAACAAAGCCATTCAAAAACAAACACACAAACATACAAAAAAGAGATGAATTCTGATTTTTTTTTTTTTAAAGATTTTATTTATTTATTTGACAGAGAAAGACATAGCGAGAGCAGGAACACAAGCAGGGGGAGTGGGAGAGGGAGAAGCAGGCTTCCCGCAGAGCACGGAGCCCGATGTGGGGCTCGATCCCAGGACCCTGGGATCATGACCTGAGTCGAAGGCAGACGCTTAACGACTGAGCCACCCAGGCGCCCAAAAGAGATGAATTCTTAATCACCTGGGCCTGTATCTCAAAATCAATAGGTAGTAAAAAAGATTAATGATTTCTTAAAAAGCTCAGAGAGAGAGAGAGAGAGCACACTAAGCAAACTTTAAAGACAAATTAATAAAGAGGGAAATTGGTAAAGAGGGGAAAAAATGGGCAACTGGGGAAAAAAAGGCACAAAGAACTAATTCTTAATATATAACAAACTACTAAGACTTGAGACTGATAAAGCAATTTAATAATAATGGAGAAAGCAAAAGCTATGAAGACAATGGAAAATTCAAACAGTGTGCAGGAGACCAGAATATGCTACTCCAAAAAATGCCACTTTGGCATGAGGACTATTTTGGGCTGAAGGCAACTGAGAAACAGCAGACATAGGAAAAGCTCTAAAAATAGAGCATAAGTTTTCCTTTTGTAAAAGGTAGATTTACAAAGGAAATTTCCATGTGTAAAGGTGTCTCCCTCTCCAGCACCAGGAAGAGGAGCACAACTCTTAACAATTCCCATCAGTGGAGAAGGCAGTAACTTAAATCTGCATTATGAACCTTACTGAACAGACCATTTACCATACTTTTCCATCACCTGCCTCCCCACAGAAACCCAAACCTCTTTCCTTGTGTTTAGCCTAAGATGGCACATAAGCTCCTGAATTCCAACCACCTCCTGGAGTTACTCATCACCGAGTTTTCTCCCAGGTAAATGCATGCTGCATGTTACCAATACACTGTTTTTCTCGCGAATCCGTCCTTCATCAATGTGACTTTCAGGGCCCCAGGAAGAGGCCCTCGGAGGGCAGAGGAAAGTGTTTTACCTCCCCTACAGGCCCTTGAAAATACAAAAACTACGAACTTTGCTTATAAAGAAAAATGACAGTTCTGTGAACTCAAAAATGCCCTTCCTCACCTGTCACACTGGCAAACGTCCTGAAGACCAGTGACTGTGTTAGCGGGGCGCATGGAGCACACAGGGTTAAAAACCCATGCAGGAAGGTTAGCAGTACCCAGGGAGGGCACCCCGAGCCTCTGCCACCTCACTCCTCAGGACTCTACTCAAAGACAGACCAGTAAGAACATGAAATCACACACACACACACACACACACACACACACACACACAGTTTGTCCTTGTGACTTCGTCAATTCAAAAGACCAAACCAAGTGTCTATCAGTAGGGGACAGGCTGAGTGGACTAGAGCACATCTATACAACAGAGAGAAAGGGATCAGGAAGACATCTTTGCAGCTGTAAAGGTAAGTGTGTTCAATCACTTCACCCTGTTGCCGTGTCTTCCCATAGGCCTACCGTATAGGTCTCTATGGTGGGTGTATGCTTAACTTTTTAAAAAATGCCAAAATGTTTTCTAAAATTGGTTGGACCATTTTACATTCCTGTGTGCAGTGTGTGCGAGTTCCAGATGCCACATCCCTGTCAGCATTTGGGACAGTCCATCTTCTTCATTTTAGCCACTCTACTAAGCTGTTTAGCAGAATGGGTTGAGTGTGAATTTCCCTTGTGATGCTGGACATCCTTCTTCCTACAAATGTCTTTTCATTAACTTATTTTCTAGTCATATGTCTTTGGTGAAATATCTTCTCCAATCTCTTGATTAGTTTTTAATTAAGGCATTTTTTTCCTCTTATTATTGAGTATTGACAGTTCTTTACATACACATAAAGGATGCAGCTCCTTCATCCGATCTATGATCCGCACATATTTTCCCCCCATCTGGAACTCTGTCTTTTGACTAGAAATAGTCCTCATTTTGATCAAGTCCAATATTTACACTTCCTTCCCATATAGATTGTGTTTTTGATATCTAAGAAATCTTAACTTTCTACCTGAAGAGCAAAAAGATTGTAAGGTTTTTTTTTGTTCTGTTTTTAAAGATTTTATTTATTTATTTGACAGAGAGAGAGAGAGATAGCAAGAGCAGGAACACAAGCAGGGGGAGTGGGAGAGGGAGAAGCAGGCTCTCCTACTGAGCAGGGAGCCCGATGCGGGGCTCGATCCCAAGACCCTGGGATCATGACCTGAGCCAAAGGCAGACGCTTAACAACTGAGCCACCCAGGCGCCCCAAGACTGTAAGTTTTATATTTTTAGGTGTCATGTTTACGTCTATGATCCACTTTGAGCTCATTTCTATATATGGTGAGAGATACAGATCAAAGTTAATTTCTTTGGACAACCAATTGTTGAAAAGACTATTCTTTCCCCCAATTTTCTACCTTTATGCCAAGCTTTATTTTAAATGTTTACATTTGTATTATTCATTATTTTTGTCTGTAAGGGGCCTACTGAGCATGTCTCAAAATATATTCCTTCTTGGGGCGCCTGGGTGGCTCAGTTGTTAAGCGTCTGCGTTCGGCTCAGGTCATGATTCCAGGTCCTGGGATCGAGCCCCGCATCGGGCTCCCTGCTCAGCGGGAAGCCTGCTTCTCCCTCTCCCATTTACCCCTGCTTGTAATCCTGCTCTCGCTGTGTCTCTCTCTGTCAAATAAATAAATAAAATCTTTAAAAAAAAAAATACGTATATATATATATATATTCCTTCTTCCTACAAATGTCTGAAAGTCGGGACACCTGGGTGGCTCAGTCAGTTATGCGTCCGACTCTTCATTTTGGCTCAGGTCATGATCTCAGGGTGGTGGGATCGAGTCCTGTGTTGGGCACAGCGCTTAGTGCAGAATCTACTTGTCCTTCTACCTCTGCTCTTCCCCCGCTCTCTCTCTCAAATAAATAAATAAAATCTTTTTTTAAATGTCTAAAAGTATTAGGAATATAGTGGAGAAATACTAACGGCATAAATTCTTAACAATGTTGGATTTTTGACAAAGGACACTGTAGCCTGAAGGCTGTAAGAAAGCCCAAGGGAGAGGAGAGTGGTTCCAGCAGTGGGGGACACACGGCCTAGGACACTGTCGGGGCTTTGGGTTGGGACACAGAAATTTCAAGAGTTGGCAGGTGAGCCCTCCAGTCTGACCACCTCTCACTTAGAGAATACTGATGTTTGTCCTACTGTTTCCCATTGAAGTGTAGTTACACGCGCACACACACACACACAAATTACAGCGCTGCTATAATGAGCAGGCTAGCCTGAAGGCATTTTCTGCTCGAGGTCAGAGCGTCTACATCTGCAGGGGAGAGCCCCATGTAAATGACAAAAGAGAAATAAGTAAAGAAAGAGTATTTCTGAACACTGGCCTAGAGTTCAATAAAAGCTCAGGTGGCTCCAGGAATACGAAGGCCACAGGCTCTGTGACACACTAAGGAAACGATATCTCACAAACACCGTGTCAACCCCCTTTTCCTGTTACCTCACCCCTGCAGCTGTTCTTTTAGCTGATCACACAAAAGTTGTTTGCTCAGATTTTTTTTGGAGCAGTAACATAAAATCAACAATATAACAGATACACTAATACATACTCCATGATCAAATATGTTTTATACCTTTGCTCATATGTATGAGTGTGGCAGATAAAAAGACCATGTTCAAAATACGTTTATCAACCACTTTTTCCTAATTTTTTTTTTTTTAAAGATTTTATTTATTTATCTGAGAGAGAGAATGGGAGACAGAGAGCACGAGAGGGAAGAGGGTCAGAGGGAGAAGCAGACTCCCCGCTGAGCAGGGAGCCCGATGCGGGACTCGATCCCGGGACTCCAGGATCATGACCTGAGCCGAAGGCAGTCACTTAACCAACTGAGCCACCCAGGCGCCCAACTTTTTCCTAATTTTAAATTTAAAATTTTTAAATTAAAAACCTCAGGGGTTCCTCGGAAACTGCAGTCTCCACTGACCCCTTGCTTTGGAAAACGGAAAAAACTGTCTCCAGGTCCAGTGGGCAGAGAAGCTCTGAAGGGACTAGTCTGTACCTGAGAAGACAAGCAATCCCAGGGGACCCAGGGCGTCCTGTGAGAGCCAACCACACTGCCGGCCCCTCCGCCCCGCACTCCTCAGGCCCCAGCCCATCCTGCTGTACAGGCCTTGCTTGCTCCCCTGGAAAATTACTTTCATACCCCAGTCATATCACACCATTCTGCGAAGAGCCACAAAGTTCACTGTATCACTCAGCAAACACTCACTATGTTTTCAAAGTTCTCATTCTCTGCCGGGCCTGGTGTAAGGTTCAGTAACAACAAGAAAGCCTCCCCCTCGGTGTTTCCACACATGGATGTAGCGGAGGGTCACATGTTTAGCTGACGTCACATGTTTAGCGAGTATTTGATTCTAAATCTTAAGTCATTAAAAACCTTAATGTTGAGGGCATATTCATTATGTTTTCTTCTCTCCGGAAAACAGTACCCATAATTTTAATCTCATTAAATACAATAAAATGTCAAGTTCTCCAGTATCTAATGAATCATGGGCATCCTCCTCTTGAGGCCGCCTCCCCATCCAGCCTCCTATCAGACCATGGGCTGCTGAGATGTGCTGACTGCTACCCAGGAGCTCTGTGTCCTCCAACTCAGAAAGGAATCCCCATTTCCTTTCTGAAGGACTCCTACGTTATACATCAATACACCCTTCTGGGAGTTGTGAAGGCACGCAAGGGTCTGATAACAACAAGAAATTACTCGTGACAAACTGGCAACTTCCCTCAGTGCACAGAGAAGCCGTGAGCCCGTCGACATCTCTGCTGTATCCTCAGAGAAAGGGTGCTGCCCCAGGAGTCTAGGGATCTGGGGCTGCAGGGTCACCCTAGGGAGGACACTTCCCCTTTGTCAATCAATCTCATCATCTTTTAGGGGGAGGAAGACGGACGACCTTGCCGCTGTTACTCTTCGGCACGATCAAGCACGCTGGCTCCCGGCCAGTCCCTCCAAGTGCAGCCGCAAAGGGCCCCCAAAGTTCGGGTGCACCAACGCACGTCCGTCTAAGTGCTGGGCTCTCAGCCAAAACATGCCAGCAAGCTCCTCTGGTCAGCTCCACCCCCAGGACCCAACTTTCTCCTCTCCCAAGTCCTTATCCAGTGCAGGTGCGTGGAGTGTGGAGTGTGAGTACTCATACATTCACTCCTGTGGGGTCTGTACTACGTGCAAAGTAGCTGGGTTTCTGGGCGGAGTCACCGGACAGTGGGGAACACAAGTCAGTCACTGGCTCAGTGTGTACTCACTGCAGAAGCCAGGAGCTGTGGTTTCCACTGAGTCTGTAAGAGAAAGAGGGAAAGGGAGCTGAGTGCGACCACAGGCCAGGGCAACTCCCCGCCTGCTCCACACTGCTCCCAGCCTGAGAAGCCTGCAGCCCGCGAGCCCCGGGCTCAGCAAGCACACGGTGCTGCACACCACCCCCAGGGCCCTGGCCGTCCGGCCAGGCCACGGCATGGGCTCACACCAACACAGACACCAGCCCAGCTCCTTCAAGTCCCCGAGGCCCTAACACGGTTTTCTATGTCGAGCTGAGCACCAACACTGTTGAGGACATCGACCAATCTACCAGTCCACTGCCTTGTCTTTTCTCTCTTTCTCTCGATGTTCTTCAGAGGTAGGGATGGGGGAGAGAAGGAGGGGCCATTTTTGAAAACTTCCACACAGGATCAAGGAACGGCTCCATGACAACAGAGGTGCCTTGTAAAAAAAAAAAAAAAAATCACATAGAAAACAACAGCCAGGGGACATTTATCTAGTGCTTATTAGGTCACAGGCCCTGCTCTAAGTGCTTTATAAACTCATTTCATTCTCACACCAGCTCTGTGGGGTGGTGCCCTCACCCCCACTTCAGGCCCCAGAGGTGACCGTGAGCAGCACCGATGTTCATACACAAGCATCAATATTTTGCAAGACTGTGTAGTTGACCTCACGGAAACCCAAACTCCCCATGGGCTGCAGGAGCACAAAGGGTAGGGGACACTTGGGCTAGCAAGGGGTCACATATTAGAAATAAAAAGCAAAAGAATTCTTGAAGTCAACGCTACTGGGGGTAAGATTCCACTGGATGTGGACATAACGCATGTTGGGACTAAACTGGAACAAAGTTATTGTTGAACTTTCCAACCTCAGACTATACGTAAGTGACTTCTTTCTTATTCAAGAGGAATTTGGAAACATTCGTTCTGCGATCACTGTTCTCATGTTTAATAGAATGCACAGGGCAGGGCCCTCTACATGGTATAATGTAAAGGAACTACAGTTCTCAGGGTTTAGTAGATACTCTGATTTCAGATTTCCATACTTACCAATAGATCATGACATATCCTTAAAACTGAGCCTGTACACAGTATCTTCCTTTGTATTACGCTAGGTTCATAAACACACTCCACAGACCCTCTGTGAAAGCAGAAACTAAATAGCGGCCTATGAGCTAAGACTTGAGAGACACATGCAAGATTGCTAATGGAACAGAGGTGGCCCTGCATGCCTCTTCAGCCAGAACAGCCGGCTCTCTGCTTCCGCTGAACTAGGGGCTTGTCAAGTGCAGCGAGGCTCTGGCGCTCATGGCTTGGGGCTCTCCCGTGACTCCAAACCTTGGGGTCTGTGCAGCCGCAAGGACTAAGGCAGCCACAGCTCTGCAGGCTGCTCCCTGGAGTGTTTTCCTCATCCCCACGGGGCTCCTTGTGGACTAACACTCCAGAACCTTTCTAAAGACCAGTCCATCAGGGTTATCTAACCATGTCTCTTTGCAGTAGATAATCTCTGTATTCCTTAAAGTGTTAAGACCAGCAATTCTCCTGCACACAAACCATATTTTAATGGTACTAAACAGAGCATGATTCAAGGGAATAAACTAAAATTAGGTAAGAAATTAGCATAATAAAGTCGAGTAAGATAAGAGTGAAAAGAATTACACTTCAAACTAATTAAAATTGAAAGAGAACTACTGTCCTTTTTGGCAAACTTAAAGATCTGTATCTTAAAGATCTGTGGACTTCTTGAACGTACAGGCTAATTTCAGAGACCAGGAAGAAGAAAAACTGCCAAAGCGTCAAGAGGGTAATTTCTGGATGGTATACGCAAACTTACTCTGTGCGCCTCAGTTTCCTAGATTTTGTGGTTTGGGGCTACAACTGCAAGCTACTCTAAGTGGTGTAACCAAGTGCCGTGGCTGGGACCCGGGAGAGTCTTCCGGGAGGAAGGGCAAGGGACAGCGTGCAGGTGGGGAGGGAAGGCAGTGGTCATCCACCTGCAGCTCAGCTCAAGGCTCTGTGATAACAGGAAAGGTCTCCAAAGACTGAGACGGGGCATGGATACTGAGATGCGAAGGGCAACACTGGGAAGCAAAACTCAAGTCTTCAATGCCAAGACGAGTTTATGCTTTCTCTGGCAAGCAATGTAAGCTCTGAAAGGTTCTGGAGTAAAATTAATTTGGCAATCATCATATGGACATAAATGCACCAAGGAAAGGAGAGAATCCCAGAGCTCAAAGCTAGATGAGCTAGGTGGCAAGTAACGTAAGTCTGGATTAACAGAGTGGCAGAAGAAACAAGAATGAATTCTAATGTAAGAGATGGCTAATCTAAAACAGGAATTGTCCAAGCACCTCCTCAGTTAATACGAAAAGTAAACAACTAGCTACGTTAGCAACCATGTATGGGCTGTCAGTGCAGTGCGTTGACAAGTGAAGATTACTTCCCTACTGCTACACCACTTCTATGAACTAACAACAATCCTGAGTGGGAGAGTGGGGCAATCCAAACATCTAGTAGGATCAGATATCCTCAATTAGCGATGGGACCCTGGAGAAGGTCTTGACTCAGCTCGCGCATCTGCGAGATGGGAGTAACCCACCTCTTTAGCTTCACAGAGAAACACGAGACCATGAAGTAATGCCCATCATAGTACCTCGCATACAGAACAAACTCAAAGGTCAACTGAATCGATTTATAGCCTGGAACTGAAAATGTTTCAACCTGTCACAGAAAAGTGGCACTGAGATTTAAGTTTAGGTTTACGTAATAATTTATATATTCCATCAGTTCCCATTTGGGTCACAGGTTTGGAATTTTAGACTTCTGACAGTCTTATAAATTCACTAAATGTATATACCAACATGTATACATACATTTCTCAGCATTAGAGCAAACGAATTAAATGCTTGCACGCTATTAACCCTCAAGATAGTAAGTACAGTCGTAGCTAAACTCAGCATACAAAGTTTCGTATTCAAAAATCTAAGAATGATAATCCACATTTCTGATTATTTTTGTTTTGGTTGAAAAAATTTTAATATTTCCATTTTAAATGGTCTCAAAAGAGTAGTTTTTCATGAAGGTATCATGAAATACATTGACATCATATATTTTATCTAGTTCTACAGTTTACTTGCTTTTAATCTGCTGCCCAATGAGTAAGATGGGAGTGATGGCAGCACTACAAAAGAATGTAGTTGTTAAAAGAAAAAGCTTTGCACAGCTGCCTGTAATAAAATAACAAAACCTCGCAGCAAAGGCTGATTAGATAAATACAGTAACACACGCATAAGTTTGAAACAGGTCTGAGAAAAACTGTCACAGAGGACATTTCCATGACTGTCCTGACAAGCAATTTTTAATAATTAAACGTGCCTATCCCTGTATACGCATGGTTTCATAGAAAAGCTATTTCTAATGCCCCCTTACAACTTCACAGAATCATAAAACTGCGTATTTTAAACTCTCAAATGCTAACTTGTACACAGTAATCGTTTACAAATGATGTTTATTATTTAAAGTCAAAAGCATAACGTGAATTAACTTAGAAAATGTCTTACTTTAATTTTCAGAAACGACCTAATTGCTTACAAAGTGAGGCACTTTAAATTCTGTGGCTCTATTTTAAATATAGATACAGAACAAGTTCTAAGTTCTGGCATGTTATCTGCTATTTATAGGAATTAAACACAATTAAATTTAAATAATGTCATAAAAACATTCTATTTCAGTTTCACCTTATTTTAGAAACAACAGAGACTGATTGTATGTAATATATGGAACTACTTAAAATTGCTTTTGGCTAGTCCATTAAAATCAGTTAGTGAGGCTAAACTGTAAAACAAATACACATCTTCCCAGACTGCACCATGTAAGCTTATGCTTTACTTAGTGGCATAAAATAACACTTCATATAACTTATCCTAAAATAACATTTGCTAATAAAACTATGACGTAGATTGCGTGAAATTCTGACACTTCTTGCAAGGAGACAAGAGGGACTTCCTTTGCTGCCCGTCCCTGACCCCTGCTCCCTGACCCTTCGTGCCTGAGTCTATTCCTCAGCTCTGTTCTCACACCAGCATCAGGATGTCTTGGTATCTTTACCTTTACACTAAGTCTTGAAATCAGGCTGTGTAATTCAGCCAACTTTGTTCTTTGAATCTCCATATAAATTTTAGAATCACTTTGCCACTTCATCCAAAAATGGCCACTAGGATTTTAACTGAGATTGCACTGAATCTATTGATCAGTTTGGGGAGAACAGACAACATAGTATTTCATCTTCTAACACATGAGCAAGTTATGTGTCTCCAATTATTTTAGTCTTCTTTCATTTCTCTGCCATGTTTGATAGTTTTCAATGCACAGATTTTGCATATATTAACAAAATATTTCGTATTTTTAACGCTATTATATACGAGTAATATTTAAAATTTCATTTTGCAATTGTGCCTTGCTAGTATACAGAAGTACAACTGATTTTTATGTATGATCTTGTATCCAGAGACTCTGCTGGATTCACTAATTCTAACAGTTTTTGGTGAGATTCCTCTGAACATGATCATGGCACCTGTGAATAGAGAATTTTAACTCTTCTTTCCAATCTGCATGCCTTTTTATTTCTTCTTGCTTTACTGCACTGGCTAGAGCCTACAGTGCAGTGTTAAGCAGAGGTGATCAGAGTGAACATTCTTGCCTTGTTTCCATAGGTACTTTATAAAGGCATTTGGTCAGACTGAGGAAGTACCCTGCTAGTCTAATTTACTAAGAGTTTTTTTTTTTTAAATCATGAATCAATGTTAATTCTGTCAAATACTTTATCTGCAAACATTGGGATCATCATGCAATTTTTCTTTTATTCTGTTAATATGATTAATTATATTGACTGATTTATAAATGAGATGAATCCCACTTAGTTGTGATGTATTATCTTTCTTTAAATTTCTTTTTATTTTCTATAAGTGTTTATTGATTGTTGACTGACTGAGGACTGGATCCATGGCATTTAAAACAGACCCTGTCACTTAATTCAATATACTGTTCCGCAATTTAATCAGGGTAGGTAAGTGAAGGAGCTTGAGTTCACTGAACAAGTGGCCGAGCAGGACAGACGAGGTCTTCAAGCTCCCAGCACGTATCACTGCATCAGCTCTGCCCCACAATCAATGTCCTAATCCCCACTCACCCCCTCCACCCCCAGGCTCTTGGCAAAAGACAGAAGGAGAAATACAGCCATAGAGTTCCGACTCAGAGAAGCAAAAAACTCAACAGTAGAGTCCCTCTTTCCAGCATTCACAGTAATGTTCACAAATGGAGCATCTATCAGGGGCTTCGTAACAGACAGGTCAATGAGTTTACCTCCCACACCCAACTTTCCTTTTTATATGTTATTGGGTTTGATGTCCTAAATTGTTAAGAATCATTACATCTCTTTTCATGAGGAACACTAGTTTGTAGGTTTCTTTTCTTTTAATAACTTTGTTTGATTTGTCAGGAAAGTAATAAGGACCTCATAAAAGAAGTCAGGACCTATTCTCTCCTCCTGTGCTTTCTGAAAGGACTTAGGTAAGATTGCTAATATTTCTTCCTTGAAAGGTTGATAGATTCCACCAGTGAAGCAATCTGGGCCTGTAGTTTTGTTTGAGAAAAAAAAATTTAATTACAATTCAACCTCTTAAACAAAATACATTAGTATTCAGATTTTCTATTTCTTCTAGTATCAGTTTTGGTTCTCACAGGTCTTTCCAGCTGGTGAATTTCCTGGTATAAAGTTATACATAGTATTCTCTTATTATCCTGTAATACCTACAGGATTTGTAGTGAGGGCCTATCCTAAATGTTCATGCAGAGTCCTTTTTTACTAATTCCCTGCTCTAAAAAGTAGAGGTTTAGTTCACTGATCCCAGATCTTTCTTTTTTCCTGACGTAAGCTTTTAAAACTGTAATTTCTCTCTAAGTAAGCACTGCTTTAACTACATCCCACAAAATTTAATGTTGTTTTCATTTTTACAAAGTTCAAATATTTCCTATTTCTCTTGTGATTTCTTCACTGACCCACGGGTGTACTTTGAAGTGTATTCTTTTATTTCCAAGAATCTGGAAACTGTCATATATTTTTCAGTTACTCATTTTTAATTCAATTCTGTTGGGGTCGGAGAATAAAGTCTGTATTATTTCAATCTTTTAAATTTCTTAACATTTATTGAGATTTATTTTATGTATTTAAGTTCCATCTTTCTATTTTGATGAATATTCCATGTACAACTTCAAAAGAATGTGCATTCTATTGTTGTTGGGTAGAGTTCTCTGAAAAAGATCAGTTAGGTCAAAGTTATTTCACAGTGAAGTTCAAGTTTTCTATAACCCCACTGACTTTCTTTCCCTTTGCTCCAGCAATTATGTAATCTCTGGAAAAATAGATTTTTTTATTTTTCCTTTTATTTCTGAGAAAATTTTGCTTAATGTATTTTGAAATTCTGTTATTATACTTGCATGCATTCTTGGGATTCTAACACCTTGTTGGCGAATGCACTCTTGTGTTATTATGAAATGTCTCTCTCTATGACTAGTCAGATTCCTTATCCTGAAACCTAGTTTTCTGGCATAATACAGCTATTAAGCTCTCTTATCTATTGTTAGCATGGCATATCTTCTTCCACCCAGATGGTTTTAAACTATCTGTATCTTTAAAGTGTGTCTCTTATAAACAGCACATAATTGAGTCTTACTTTTCCAACCAGTCTGACAGTCTCTGCTTTTTAATTAATGCACCTTACAGAAAAATTTACATTAAATATAATTATCAATACAGTCAGTTTTAAATTTACCATCTTGACTTTTGTTTTCCATTTTTCTCATCTGACTTTTATTACTTCTTCTTTTCTTGTCTTCAGGATTGATCATTTTTAAGCATTCCATTTTATTATCTTCACTATTGCTTATTAGTCTTATCTAAAAAATTTTTAGTGTTGATCTAAAAGTAGCATTTCTCGAATAATTTTGTGAGAATGAAGCTAACAGGAAATGATATGAATATTTTAAATCTCCCAATGACACAATGACAATATGTAGCTCCTATGTGCTTTAGCTTGCACCAAATTTGAAAACACTTCAGCCATTACTTTTTCAAATATTTCTTCTTTCCCCACCTCTACTGATAGCAATGGAGACCCCAAGTACAACATGTTAGACCACTTGATACTGCCCACAGGTCACTGGGGCTCTATTCATTTTTTAAAACTTTTTAAAAGTTTTATTTATTCTAGTAATTTCTACACCCAATGTGGGGCTCAAACTCACAACCCCGAGATCAGGAGTCACAGGTTCTACCTACTGAGCCAGTAGCCTTTGTGTGCTTTGGTTTTTATTTTCTACCTCTGTGTCTTCAAATTCACTAAACTTTTCTTCTGCAATATATAGTCTACTGTTAATTCCACCATTTTTTTTTTCATTTCAGAAACTGTAATTCTTAGCCCTTGAAGTTCTGCATGGTTCTGTTTTATAATAAACTTTGCAATTCTCTCATTATGCTCATTTTCCTTTTAAACCCTTAAGCACAAATACAAACAGCTATTTTGAGCCCTTTTCTGCAAGTTGCATCATCTTTGTTCTATCTGTTTCTTCCTGTTCACTGCTTATTCTTCTGCGTCACATTTTTGTTTCATTGTGTCTACTAATTTTTGGTTGCTAGATATTATGTGACTCTGTCCTGTGCTACATTTTGTTGTTTTCCTTTAAAGCATACTGGGCTTTGTACCACAGGCAATTAAGTTCTTTGCTGAGCAGATGGTCCTTGTGAGGGCTGTTTTAAAGCTTTGTTACGGCAGGTTTAGAGAACATGTTATTTTAAGGCTAATGTAGCCCTCGTACAGCATAATCCTTCTGGGTATATACTTAATTCACAGTGTGTCCTTCAAAGCCTCTCTACTCAGAATGTGGAACTCGTCCAGTCTCTCTTTGTGGAAGTCTGGGGGCTATTCTTCTTACAGTTACCAGGTCATTCTCTGACTGGACAGTGGAAGCACATCGCAGTATTTGGCTACAAACTCAAGGTCACCCCTGTGCAAGTTTCTGGAACTATTCTTTGGTATAACTACTTCCTCTCCTATATTGTTTCCCACATATTTAATCCATTTCAACTTCCCATGAGACCATCTCAGACAGCTTGGGTTCTACTTTCTTGTCCTGTAGTCTAGAAAATGCCCCTAGGAAGAAAGCTGTGGTGATTTTAGGGCCTCCCTTGATTGACTGTTTTGTCTCAGGACCATGCATCTGTACTATCTGTACCCAGTTGTTTCATATATTTGCCCAATTTTCTACTTATTTAAGGTAGAAGAGTAAATCTGGTCTCTGTTACTCCAACATGGCTAGAAACAGAACAAGGATACATTTCTGAATTGGACATAAGATTAAAGCTTTGAACTGGGCTAAACAGAGGGGAGTGTTTTTCTCATAAGTAATAAAAAGTGATAAAAAGTTACTGAATCAATCAAGAACTCATTAATGGATGGAAAAGATTTTTAAAAGTTCACCTGAAGGCACTTAGGGCGCCTGGGTGGCTCAGATGGTTAAGCGTCTGCCTTCGGCTCAGGTCATGATCCCAGAGTCCTGGGATCGAGTCCCGCATCAGGCTCTCTGCTCCTTGGGAGCCTGCTTCTCCCTCTGCCTCTCTCTCTCTCTGTCTCTCATGAATAAATAAATAAAAATCTTTAAAAAAAAAAAGTTCACCTGAAGGCAGTTAAATAAAGAAAAGCATACCAAGTTTAGATTCTATTTAGTTCATACTTTCCACAAACTACTTAGTTCTCTATTTTTTTTGCAAAATGTTATCAAAATACATTAGAGTTATCAGAAATCAGTTATCTTTAAAGAGTGGTTTGTATATTTATTGCCTGCCAACCTTAAATTTACATTAGTTATATTCCTATAAAATTTAGTGTAACCTGAGACAATCCAGGTTGAAACTATTTTCCAACAGCAACATTTTAACGTAGCATTATATTCCTAATCACAGAGAGATTCCTTGAGGATAGGAGGATCATTCATAAAAGGTAGCAAAGACCTGGGCCAGTTGCCATGGTCTCCCTTCTCCCCTCAAACACAGTTAATTAGACAGAATTATTTCCAGTGAACACAAACATGGCCTCCTGTACTCTCACCATAGTAAGTCAGCACATGAGAGTAAACTTAATGGCCACTTGTACCATATTTCAAATACTAGCTAAACTTGGGAGAGCAGCTGCATGGCCCAGGCACTGTTCTTAACTACTTAACATATGTTACCTCATTTTATTCTCACAAAACAATGTGGCATTGGTAATTCCATTATCTTCAGCTAAAGATGAGAAAACTGAGTAACACAATTAGTGGGCAAGCTAGGATTCAAATCTAGGTAGTCAGTCTAGTTCCACAGTCCAGAGTCCAAACTATGGCCTGTGGGCCAGCTGCCTATTTTGTAAAGAAGCTATTGTTTCTGCCAGGATGAGGGAATACAACTTTTGGAAACCGTGACAAAGGAAAAAGGCCCCAGTGAGAAATCTGCTCAGGGAAGGATAAATGGGAATCATCAATACCACTTAAAAGGAACATAAGACGTGACCAGCCATGGCAACAGGGGTCTTTCTTGAGTGTTGGAGGCCCTTTGGTTGTGCTGATATTGCTGCACAGTATATGTCTGTGCTTTGAAGTAATCCACATGTTCTTTCTAGTTAATTCTATGTAGGTTTATCTTCAGAATAGAAAATGAATAGCACCAGGACTGCAAACAGATCTCCCCTTTTGAGTCAACTTGAAATGACCAAATGGAATACACTGCTGGAAAGGATCCTGTGGCCCATCCTCACTCCAGTACCATGGTTTCCTACGCAGGATATTATTTGTGTCCTCAATGTATTTACTCTACCAGATTCAGGGCTGAAAAAATCAAAATAAAAGTGAGCTGAATCCACGTATACTCTGTCCACACAACTGGCAGTATAAGAGCACAGGTATTTTCAGGGGGAAAAACTGTTAAGTTTAATAAAGGGAAAAAGAGTTACTCATTCAGGGCGCCTGGGTGGCTCAGTCGTTGAGCGTCTGCCTTCGGCTCAGGTCATGATCCAGGGGTCCTGGGGTCGAGCCCCGCATCGGGCTCCCTGCTCTGCGGGGAGCCTGCTTCTCGCTCTCCCACTCCCCCTGCTTGTGTTCCCTCTCTCGCTGTGTCTCTCTCTGTCAAATAAATGAATAAAATCTTTAAAAAAAAAAAAAAAAGAGTTACTCATTCAATTTGTTGTTGCCATTGTTGTCCAACGTGATAACTCAGTATAAAAAGCCAAGAGCAAATTATCTTCCTTTGTTTTTTGGATAATTTCCTCTCCTCTCTTTCCTTTCCTAACTTCTATTAAGCCAAATATCAAACCTCACAGATTGATTTCTCATGCACCTATTCTTGCATTCCACTGGTCTTGGGTTTCTATTTTGGATGACTACTTTACTTTCTTTTCTCACATTTTTATTTACATTTACATTTCAGCAATCCTCTTTAAAAATAAATCTAATAGCCCTTCTATGTAATATCATTGGCTTCTGCATTAGCTGCCTTCCTTAAGGCCTATTTTTTTTTTTTTCATGCTGTCAACTGTCATACACCCGATGACCCGCTGATCTGTCTGTTCATTAAAGACGGAGGTACAGGAGGATGGGAGTTGCTCTCCTGTGCTCTTGTGTCAGCTGGTATTTTAGGAAGGCCTCTTCTCTGAGTGGAAATTCTGAGCTCTGTATATATGACCGAGATAGGCAGGCTTTACTTGATGTAAACAGAAAAGAACCTGATTGTTGAGCAGTAGCCCTGAAGAATGAGGAGGGCTTTACTGTGGAACCAAAATCCACATCACAAGTCCCCAGTTTTCCAAAGTTAGTTTCATGTCTACAGAAGAATCAGTTTTTGCCCATTTTGCCTGATAACACACACCAGCTGCCTCTGCTTCGAGTGTGCACGTGCTGGGAGGGTGGGGTGTGGGGGGCTGGTATGTAAGACAATTTTACACCCAGCTCTTCAACTGTACCCTGTTTTAGAAATCATCATCTCTAAGTTATAACTTCTAAAACAGCTGCTGGCTCTGAGCCCCTCCAAGATTCCCCTGAAGACAATAATGCCTTCCCCATCTTCACAGGCCCCATGGCAAATCACATAGGCTAGAGCTGTCTCATCTCCTCTACTCCAAACAAATCTGTTGGTATCTCATTTGTTGATGAATTCTCTCTTTGGTTTGCTATTTATTGGTGAATGATTATACCTTTTTTTTAACCCCCTAACATTCTGTGCTATCATTTTGATAAGGCTTTAAAACAGGCAGGTAGCAAGTAACAGTGCTCAGTGCCTAGTTTACCCTCTTGACCAGAAGACTTAATGATTTATAAGCTTATAGTGGAAAGTTACAATCAAAAATAGAACGACCTAACGAAATGTTGTGTACTGATGACTGACTTTCACGAATACCTTAAGCAAATAAAATTTCATAATTTGTGGCCTCAATGATAATAAACTCTATTGAGTAAAGTCCTCTGTGACCAACCTATATGGATAAGAATTACACAATATCTAGAAACCACTTTGTAAGAATGAGTGTGTTGTATAATTTGATTTTGTAATCAGGTCAAGAGTTCCTTGCAATGTCTATTACACATGGGCTTTCACAGAAGAGCTGCCCAGAAGGGGACAGAGGACACAGTCAATCCTCTTCTTTAACAAGCAGCCCAGGAATTAGGGGTGTGTGCTCCTATGTCTAGGGGCACATGACGGCACAGGCTGGGGCAACCCCCATCCTGTCCACCGGATAACAGACCAGCCAGGACCTCTTCCCTCTTTTTAACATCTTGTTCTGGGAAACTTAAAAGGTATATGCAATTTAATATAAATATTGTTTAGGCTAGATTGCAAATGTACACAAAATGTAAAACAAAATGTGATTTTATTTTATTTTTTTTAAAGATTTTATTTATTTGACAGAGAGAGAGAGAGCACAAGCAGGCAGAACAGCGGGCAGAGGGAGAAGCAGGCCTCCCGCGGAGCAGGCAGCCCGATGCGGGGCTCAATCCCAGGACCCTGGGATCATGACCTGAGCCGAAGGCAGACGCTTAACGACTGAGCCACCCTGGAGCCCCTAAAATGTGATTTTAGAAAAGCCATGAGCATGTGGCAGACTGCTTGCATGGCCTATGTGCGTGTGTTCTGTTTTAGGTATGCTTTGGTGGGAAGTTTGAGAAGCACAATGCTAGTTAGGAGCAAAGCTAAATTTTCCAGCACCATAATGCGGGTCTCTTGACTGTCAGTCCAGAGAGCAGAAAATGAAGTGTCAGCGGAACCCACCGATCCATCACTGAGACCTAGATTTAGCAATGCACGCACTAGAAAGGTACACCAGCTTGCAAATGTAAACTCCCTGGAAAAACTAGCATTTGCATGGTATTGTATAGTTTACAGAGCAGTTTTTAAAAGGTGGCAAAGATAACAGACTTTACAACAGCTTTGCAATATAGATATTATCATCACTCTCATTTTACAAAGAAAGAAAAGCTTCACAGACCCAATTAAGTGGCCATGATTAGGAACCTGCCACACAATTAGTAAATGACTTAACCCCAAACCTTCACAATGTAGGATGCAGCCTGTCCTTCTCCTTGACCATTCACCTGCTCCCTTCACGTGGTGTCTGGTTCTTGTTTGATGGCTCTGATAGCCAAGTAGAATAATCCACGGTTTTCGGATATATGTTTTCAGCTGCCTGCATTCTCCAATTCCTTTGCACCTGACCTACTTGCCCCTTGCAGTCCTCAGTCCTCCACAATGGCAAGTAGACAAGAAGCTACTCTGGAAATGTCTGCCTCCCCTCCTTGGTCGTGGCTGCAACTAAAGAGCTCAGCACAGTCAAAACTGCCAAGTCCCGTCCTTGCTGTCAGTGGTTTAAACAAGCCCGTGTCTCACATCAGTGACAGTCAGTCACCTCTTCGCTACAAACTATCCCTCCTCCTCCTCTCTTTTCCCTACTCTGTGAATGCTGTCTTCCTTCTCCTAAGGCTGTGACCACCTTCTCCATACAGTGGAAAATAAGGACATAGTGTGGTTTGGCTGGTTGCAGCCCCTCCACCCAAATCTCATACTCCTCTCCAGAACCTCCATTTCCAGACTCACTATCCCCCAGCTTCAGCTACACAGTCCCGGTCTGCAAACATCGACTCCAGATGACTGAGGATGCCCTCCAGGAAGGTAAAATGAAGACCAGACTAAAAATGGAGTCACTGCAAGTTGACTCATGCAGAACACAGTTATCACCCAAAGTTTGAATCAGCTAGGCTTTAGCACTATCCCACAGGCCTCTTCATCCTATGCAGCATTTCTATAATGAGAACGTCCTCTGGGCTCGAGTAAACTCCTTCCCGCATAACTCACTCCTGGGCTGGAACAGGTGTAGAAGGCAGCGTCTGCAAACTCTAAGAGCGTGCAGAGTGCACACACTCGCACATGTACACTGAGAAACCGCAGGCTTCTATGTCTGTGCCCACACACCAGGTGCCACTGTGCCCCAGTCCCGTGTGGAAAGGTGGGGTGCCTCTCCACCATGTGCTCTGCTCAGCCTCGGTCTCCTGAAAAATCCACACCCACTTCATGGTGATGAGTCTAACTGTATCCAGAGATACTGTGTGTAACACAACGTCTAAGCACAGAGAAGGAAACAGAAGCATGGACTTAATAAACAAGCATGTGAAACAACATGCTCTTCTGGCGACTCTTCCACCAGGTTCATCTTAGAGGTGACAGCATTCAGAAACAAACTCTTCCTAAACGCCTGAGAAACTGTGCTTCTGAGCCCCCTCGTGAGAGATGCGTGAGCGCAGACACGTTTCTCTGCCCAGAAGGCCGCATGCAGAAAGCTGTGAGAGTCAGACAGTGACCTGACACTAAACCAGGCAGTGACAGATCTAAATGTAAATACTCAAATGCTCCGTTCCACTAGTTCATAATGACTGAAAAAAATACTCCATTTCTTTTCAGTACGTAATTCTTCCAGCAATATTTTAATTTTAGTAGGGCACAAAGGCCTTTAATGACAAAAGTATTTCATTCTGTGTGAGTGATCTTTAAAATGTAATGCTTCAAGTTTAGTCACTTTACACGTCTGACCCGAAAACTGACTTTTAAATTCCAAGAGGAAGCGTGAAGTACTTCCTGTGCTTATTTTTTAAAAATTACATTATATGGAAATTCAGTGGAAGCAATAGTTTCTTTCGGCTGCCCCTTGACAGCACACACCATCCAATAACTAACTGGCTTTAAATACCAGGGCACTGGGAAACGTTCCTAAAATTTTACATACAATTCAGCAAACAGAAAAACACTGCCAAGTCCCCTTATGATCTGCTATCCAGAGCAGTACAAACCATGTCTTTAAACGCGAACTACAAAGAGAAACAAAGTGATTGCCTGGCAGGGTTCCCAGGGCAGGTGGAAGCAGTCTGAGTCACACACTGGATACTCTGAGCCACCAGGACACTTCCGATAAAATTAAAATTTCACTTTAGCCAATTAAAGTTCTTGTGGAGGTGATAAGCAACTAAAATTGACTCTGATTAGCACAAGGACAGGGGGCTTTCTGGAAGACTCTCAGAGAATCAAAGGGGGCTCTGACAGAGAACAGGCAGACACCAGGCACACCCATCCAGCGATGCCAGAGTCAGGGCCACGCTGTGGGGGCTCTGGGGGCCCCTGCAGAGTCCTGAGAAGAGCCCCACCTGGGAGCTCAAGGTTCCTCTGGGGGGCGCTCTAGCTCCCGCCCCAGTGCCAACATGCTCCAGGTTCTCCTCATGGAAACTGGGGTATTTTCAGGAAGGGGCATGGACATAGGCAGCCAAAAAGCAACGAATGTCTACTACAGACTATCAACAGTCTGGCAACACTGAACTATTTCTCAGGGTGAGTAAACTGACGCATTCAAGCATATTCACATGGCCACGGCTCTCAAGCAACTCAAGCCAGATGCTCCCTGCAGGGCAGTAAAGGAACAAACACCTTCTGCTTGGGCTCTACCTAGAATTTTTGTTCAATTCAGACTGTGATCCATATGAACAAAGCAGCAGTCTGTGACCGACTCCAGTGTGGTGACCCGGGGTGCCATATACAGTCACTGTCACCCACGGAAATAAGCTTCTACCCAGTCCAAATAAACCTGCAAACTGACAGTCAACACTTCAATACACAGAACAGATTTATCTCAATGCTTTCCAAAAGATCCAAATTTTATGAAGATTCAATATTATCATAAAAAGCTCAATCCTTCTGACTAAAAAGGATGAAAGAGAAAGTAAAAGTAAACATTCTAATACGATCAAACTATCTTATTAAAAAATACTAATGTATAAATTAGAATTCATATATTTAGAAAAAGTTAAATATTAATAGTTCAAAAAGGATATATATATATAAATCTTTATTAAAAAGATGTTTCAAACGTTTTTAAAATAATAACATTTCTAAGTTACCTACCTCCAAATACTCAGTATTACAGAATTTGGAAACACCACTTACACAGAGGTACTTAGGATTTAACTGAAAGAACTTTCGTTTGCTGGAAATGATGCAAAAAGTAAATCTGAATTTACAGCAGCATCCATCCAAACCCTACCATAAAATACTTTACAACAAATTAAATAGAAGAGAGCGTCCTTCCAAGTGGTGGCTGCGGCATGTGCGTTTGCGCATAGACGTGAGAGCGCGCAGCTGGCGCTAACCTTCCCGATGCTTCAATCAAAGCCTGACAGCTACCAGCTCTCTTTCACACGGGGTAATTATAGCAAATGGCAGTGAGGCTTAATGTGCTGCTATTTCTTTTCTTTCTGGAATGTAATCAACAAGACATTAAGATTGCTTCTGCTTAGCTTTCCTTTAATCTTCACACTGACAAAAATAAATATTCAATCACCAGGCACTGAGTGAACAGTGCAGGTGAGGAAAGAGGACCCGATGGCCGGGAGGATCTTCCCTCGACCACCACTCCAACAATCAAGGTCTTCACAGCTTTCTGCAAATAACAACTATTCGTCCTTTCACAACGAAACACAAAACCGTCACTGGGCTTCTCATTCTCTACAATCCTTAGACTTTTGACACAGATCATACCAGCGTGTGTGGTTCAGTGTGAAACGCTTTTGTGAGCTCAGTAAGGAGGGCCCAGAGCAGCAGGTTCTGCTCCCCTAAGACCTGTGCTCCTACACAGGCTGTGTGTGCGGCGGGACGACTGAAGCCACTGGGAGGGCAGCGAGCATCTGGTCCACACTGAACAGGCCATGTGCTTAAGTTCTTCAAAGATTAAAATGGTAACTCTCATATCCTCACGTAAAATGTACAGATGCACCTGTTTTGAATCTCCTCACACCTATACTTGCTGAAGGGAATTTAGGCGGCTCTTTTAACCTGCTGCCTTGACATATCCACGGTCACTGTCGTGGAGCACCCAGCACATCTCCAGAACCTCCGGATCCGGAGGCTGTGAGCACTCTGGGGAGCCAGACTCCTTCCTGGGCCCCAGCAGTATCCCCACTCTGTCGTGAGGCCATCAGGACGCCTCAGCCGTCCTCCAAGGTCATCCCTCACCACCAACTCCGATGGCCTTCGGCTCAGCACTCCTCCTCTGTGCTCCATTCATTCCGTCATCACATTTATCACCATCAAACGCAACCCTGTATTTTACTGATTTGTCAGTCTGCCTCCTCAAGTGTATACTCCACGAAGGCAGGGGTCTGCTCTCTTGTTTACTGCTGTGTTTTTCCAGCCACCACAAGCGCCTGATACACAATAAGGACACAGCAAAATACCTGAAAAACAGATGAATATATCTCACAGACTTATAAACCAAAAGAATGCTTTATGGGAAAATCAGGTCAGACACCCTAGGCATAGAAAATGCTCTAAAGAAAAAGGAGAACAAAATTCTGCATATGTAACATTTGCGCTTGAACATTAACTGACTATGCTTCATTGATGTGGAGGTTGATGGATAGAATTAATAGTCAGTTGTATCAGGCTCTGTGGCTGTTGGCAATGGAAATCAACTCTGGCTGATTTACACACACAAAAAGAAATTTCCTAAAAGGCTTCTGGGTGACTCCAAGAATTACCAGGAACGCTGAAGAACTATGTTCAGAAAACAAGCAGGAACCAAGACACCCTAAATGAGGAAGATAGCCCTGCACACTAGAGAGGCCACCTCTAGTAAGAACCCTGCTGCCTAGGACATGGACAAAGCCCCCAGCACCAGAAGGAACCCTCCCTACTTCTGAGATCAAGTTTCAACACAAAATCCTGAGCAGAAACCTCAGCGTGCAGCCACCCACTCAGATCTATGCAGCAGGGACACACACACAGCCTTGGAAGAAGGGGCTCAGATGCTAGCAAAGTTGAAAACCCGCAGAAAAGGTTCATCAGGACAGAGGTGCAAAACACACTTCCCTTAGTATAAATAGCAAAGAGAAAGCTCATCCCTAGAATGCATACATCCCCTAATATCTGCATTACAAAGGACTCTACTATACTTGACTAGTAATGCATTAGTGAAAATGGCTGTTCATTAGCACTGTGTGTGAGAACAGTTTAAAAATAATATGCTAAACTTCACATATTTTGAACAGCAATTTAGATTTCTGCAATATCAACTGGCATTAGAAATGTTACACAAGGGTGCCTGGGTGGCTCAGTGGGTTGAGTGTCCGTCGGACTCCTGATTTCAGCTCAGGTCATGATGTCAGGGTCCTGAGACTGAGCTCTGTTTTGGGCTCCGTCTTTGGGCTCCAGCTGGGTGTGGGGCCTGCTTGAGATTCTCTCTCTCCCTCTGCCCCTCCACCCCCTCCCTCTCTAAAAGGAAGGAAGGGAGGGAGGGAGGGAGGGAACACTTATTTAAGGTTGTACAAAATAAAGGTACCACTAAAATATTTTACACCGTCTATCTTTATAACTCAACAGAAATGTTTTTCAAGGCATCAGAAATGACATGAATATGTTCATGAAGCAAATCAGCAAAAAATAATTACACAGTGACCCAAATAACAAGGATTGGGAGGGGTGGCTGCCCCAGTTACAGAGCAATCACTGACTCATGAAAATTCAGTTGTTTTCACTGAAAAAGAGTCTGGGCTCTTTGACTAATGCTCTTTTTGCAGCTTTAATTTTGTGCAGCCACAAAATACAAATAATTCCTGAATCTAAATCTACTTTATGTTCTCCCTTCTCAGAAGTGTGAAAGGGCTGGCCAGCTCTGCTTGAGTTTAAGAGAGACAATCTCTTCCTTTCTTCTTCAGCCTCCTTAGGATCAAATGATGTGCACACAAAGCCCTCTCCAGGTCCGCCATTGGCAGAGCAGGGAAACAGTTTTCACACGTTCCCTGGAATCTCAAGAATGTGTCCCCAAGAGCACTGAAATATGCCTAGTTAGAAACAAACTATACCAAGGAAAGCAACAGAAACAGAATACAAATGTGCTAAAACTAATCCAAAGAACATGTAAACATAATTTCTAGATATGCCTCCTAAAACTCCTAGGAAATACAACATTCAAAAACAAACAAACAAAAAAAACGACTGGCTTCATTCAAGGAACACTTACTAAACACCTATCATTTAACAAACCCTGGACTGGATGCTGCCATGAGCCAACAAAAGGGACCAGTTCCTTCCCTGGCCGCACAGAGTGCAGAGGACACGTGGAGGACAAAGTCACACCAGCAGAGATGCAATGTGTTAAATGAACCAAACAAGCCAGACTGAAGTGGCCGTAATGTGCTGGGGGCCTATGGAAGCAAACCAAACTCTGAGCCAGTCGATGCCTCAAGATTATACAATCAAAATACTAAGGGCAGCCAATCCCAAACAGCCACGTAGGCTTTCAGCTATAGCCAATCAACAATTTCCTAACTTTGTTTCTGGCTTTTTCTCTACAAAAGTCTCTCCCCAGGCTCCTGTTCGTGGAGTGCTCCTAACCACTTGCTGCTTGGCGCTGCCTGATGCAAACTGATTTTGGCTCAAATAAACTCTTAAAAGCTTTAATATGCCTCAGTTTCTCTCTTGACAAATTACAACCTGGAAGAGGACAGGACATTATAAAGTTCTTATTTCAGTATCTAATGATGTGATCTTAATATGGTTAAATAAAAAAAAATCCAAATCCTTTCAGATTTTTACAATATTTATTTTCCACTGTATTCTCAATAGCTGTGAAACTTACGAATAAAAAGTTAACAAAAATTTTATAATTGCAATATCAAATGTATGAAAACTAAGGGAGAAGGGGTAAATATTAGACTGGCAACTCAATATAATTTATGTTTCTGAAAAGTAAGGAACATAATTTATATTAAATAAATCTCTACATAAGATGGAAGTGGACTTCAGATGATGCAGAGAAGAAAAACATCCGGTAAACAAACAAGCGCACGCAACCGAAGCACAGAAAACACCCTTGCCAAGCTTTACCCCGTGATTCTCCAGGTTGGAGGAACAGTTCCATGAAGCCAGGCCGTCCGGCCCATCCTAGCAGAAGGTGCTTTCTGAACTGGCCGAGTGACACAATTCCCCAGACGGACCCTCCTAGGGGAACCTCAGCACACAGAAGACAGCGACAACGGAGTAGGCAAGGAAGGGCCAGGGGCCACAAAAGAGAAAAAGGACATTTATAAAGACAAACATGCTACGCCATCACGGCTGATGACGAGCATGTCACTACACAGAGCAGAGTGCCTATGATCTATCAGAATCCTTAAAAAAAAAAAAAAGCCTGCTTTTGATTTTACTGATTTGCACTACTTTTCTGTTTCCAATTTCACTGATTTTTTTTTAAAGTAAACTGTACCCCCAACGTGGGGCTTGAACGCACGACCCCAAGATCAAGAGTCTCATGCTCCACCAGCTGAGCCAACCAGACACCCCCATAGTCCTTTCAAAGTGGCACCACTTATTCCTTCCATCGTCACAATGCTGGGATCCAATACTCGTGACTGTCATCACACTTTATAGATTAGGAGACAGAAGCATGGGGAAGCAAGGCACTTTCCCAATGCCACAGAGCAAGGATTCAGCCCACTCAAGGGCCACACTTGGCAAGCTTAGTCGTTTTACAATAGATCGTATTTTCTCCATCTCTCTCTGAACCCCTGAATTAATATATGGCTGATTTCAAAGTAGCTCGTTTTAACTGTCAGGTATTTTAGAACCTACAGATCATTAGCTTTAGGGGAGTGCTATAGTTATTCCATATTTTTTCAAGTACTTGTTTCTGGCTGTGAATGAACAGGGAACTTCCCTAATCATGTTTAAAGTCAGCCACAGTAAGATGGAAAATATATATATATATATATTAGATGCATATTCTCAACCACTTGAGCCAGTGGATGCTATCGTGGCATCAGGCAAAAGTTTGCTTAGTAAATAGCTCCTTGGTTTTCATAAGATACCAACTATTCCAACAGTCCAAACCTCCAAGCTGAACAGAAACCCCATGATGTAACATCCAACAGGGTAACTGACGTTGACCATTTCCAGGCGCTTCTCCTGCCTCTGAAATGCTCATGACCAAGTGTAATTATTAACAGGTCAAAGAATAAATTAATCCCAGGGCAATGGAAATTATGTTCATGAAAAGTGGCCCTGCTGACATTGCATCACTATCTCTAGACAGCGCACTTGAACATCAAATGAATCTCGCATCATGGAGATGTGCCAAAAGCTAGTGACCTAGTTTCATTAGGGTGGGAAAGGAATAGCAATCTGTCCTTTGAGACTAGTACCAAAATAGCTTCCTAAAGCACAGCTCCATGCTTCTAAAAAGTTTTAAATAATGCTTCCATGCAAGAGCAAAAATAACATCCAGAGTCAGTATCAAGTATGAATTTCCTCCATGTAACCCCGTAAGTTAAGGCTAGCTCTCATAATGTTATCTCTATTTTCAAATTTTGGAAAAAATTGAGGATGAGTAGAATTAAGTCAGAAAGTGTTTCCAACATCTAACAACTGCCACACCAGCAGACCAAGATTCTTTTTGAGAAACTCCACAAAGATAATTAGCTAACTTTGACAATTCCAAAGAAAAGTGCAAGTACGAAACAAAACTTTTTTTAAGTATATGACCTGCACATAAAAATATCAAGAACTACTGAACCGGCAGACAGCGGCACAGGAACAAAGCCTGGCACAACACACACTGGCAGGAGCCAAGAACAACTACTATCGCAGGAGACGGGAAGGGCAGGAAGCCAGGCTGAAGACCCCAGGACCACGAAACGCTTACTACGAGGTCTTCTTCCTAAAATAAAGAATGTGAGATGTTCTTTAAAATTACCTCTAAGAATTCATTTTATACCCCTACAAACTGTATAATGTCTACAAGACACACACTTATGACAAAGCAACTCAAAGGTAGAAAATAAAAGGCTGGGTAAGACACATCAGGAGAGTGATGCTCAAATGAATTAAGGGTTCATAACCATCACAGGTGGGTAGGACAGAAGTCAAGGTAAAGACATGTCATGGGAAAGCAGGGGCACGTCATACTGACGGAGTGGTACAAACCATAATGAAGACACGTACGATCTCTCTAAGTCCCTAAAACACATGGAACTGAAATATAGTCAAGAAAATCTGCTAGAGGGGTGCCTGCGTGGCTCAGTCAGTTAAGCATCTGTCTTTGGCTCAGGTCATGATCCCAGCGTCCTGGACTGAACCCTGCATCAGGGCTCCCTGCTCGGCAGGGAGTCTGCCTCTCCCTCTCCCTCTGCCTCTACCCCTGCCACACCCCCTACCCCCATTCGTGCACGCTCACTCGCTCTCTCTCTCTCTCAAATAAATAAAATACTTTTTAAAAATCTGCTAGAAAAACAAGATACTGATAGCAATCTAACAGTAGTGGATACTTTAACATACATCTTTCCAATTTGACAGATCAAATATACAAAAACTAACATATATATATATAATAGAACATTCTATAAAACTATGTCTATACTTTACAAACAAAAAGAAATACTTTCTTTTCAAAGGCCATGAAATATACTTACAAAAAGTGGCCAATGGAATTATTACACAAAATCAAACTGCAATCACTTCCTAAAAGTAATGCTTTACAAGAAACATTATCTGAATATGTTAAAATGAAATTAGAAATCATTCATAGAAAACACTAAAAATAACTTGTAAACTAAAAAAAAACAAACAAAAAAACCCCAAAAACATTCTTCTAAGCAATTCTTCAGTTAAAATTAAGAATATAGGGCGCCTGGGTGGCTCAGTTGGTTAAGCGACTGCCTTCGGCTCAGGTCATGATCCTGGAGTCCCGGGATCGAGTCCCGCATCGGGCTCCCTGCTCGGCAGGGAGTCTGCTTCTCCCTCTGACCCTCCTCCCTCTCATGCTCTCTGTCTCTCATTCTCTCTCTCTCAAATAAATAAATAAAAAATCTTAAAAAAAAAAA
>NC_138382.1:3339142-3360100 GCF_054177405.1 Leptonychotes weddellii
ACAACATAAGCAACTGCTTTTAAGAAATTCAATTACTAGAAGATTAATACTGAAATTTCCCAAAACTGTCGCCCATTATTATTTTGTATTTCTAATGAGACATTATTAGTGTTTGTTTCCTTTAAAAAAAAAAACAGCAATATTACATTTGTATTCAAACGCTCTAGAAGGTATTTTTTCAAGTAATACTACCAACTTTCTTATTAACTGAGGTTACAAAAGCTCTTACAGAAGACTTCCCCAAGGTGACAGGGCTCCAAGGGTAGAGTGCTCCTGGTTTCCCCACTGGAAGAGCCATGGTAGAGAAGCAGTGATCTTCTAATGGTGAGATTATCAGGAAAGAAACAACAGAAGGTAGAAGGTAAGGGGAAGGAAGTGTAGGAAGAGAACAGAACCAGTTGCTGGTAACTGGCTACACACAACAGGGTCACACAATAGCGTTGCCATGACTGGTGATTCACAGGGGTCCAAATATATATTCACAAAGTGCCACCTTAATATGAAAAAACAAACAAAATGGAAAGGCGAGATGCTTGACTATAAAATCACATTCTGGCTTAGCAGTGTAATCCTGTATGCACCAAAAATCTAGTAAAAGCCAATTTTACATACAAAGAAAAGAAATCTGAATATTAACTGGACGTTCTTCATTTCCACCACAATCAGGACACATGGTACTCACCTGAGTCACCACTGTAACAACTGTTTTGCCGTAACTGAATCTGTTTCAAGGGAAACATAGACCTTGGAAACACGCATGCCAAACACCTTTTAAGATCAGTGCTCTTAAGATTTCAACATTGTAGAAAACAGATCCTGGAAGTAGTCTGGTGAGATCTCAGTGAACAGAAAAATGACGATCACTCTAGATGCATACATTAAGAGAACTTTTCTGATTAAAGGATCAGTCATTTAATAAAAATAATGCAACAGGGTTCCAGATCAAGATAGTGAAATACAAGGACCCCGAACTGACCTCCTCCCATGGACACGTCAAATCTACAGCTAAATACAGAACAATTTCCTTATATAAAACACACGAAAAAGCTAGCTGAGCAATTCCTACGCACTGGGTGAATGAGAAAAAACCAACATGGAAACAGTAGGAGAGTCTGAGAGACAATCTCACCATAAGCCCACCCCCAGCATGGCAGCACACAACAACCGGGAGTGAACTCACAACTCCAAGATTCTCCCTAAGGAACAAAGGGTTTGAACTCCATAACGGGCACCCCAAAATTTAAGCCCTACACCTGACAGATGAAAACACAAAATGTCTACTTTTGAAAGTCATCAGGATTCATGCCAGAAGACCCACGGGCTAGTGAACTGAGAAACAGACTTCACCTGGCTGGCCCCCCAGGGCACAGCACAGAAGCAGACAACCGAAAAGCACCTAGTCTTCCTGTGAAAGAGCCCTATTTTGTCTATTTTGAAGCTTCATCCTGAGGGGCAGGCATCTAATACAATACACATCTAGGGGCCTACTGAAATACTCTTCAAAGACTACAAAGGCTGGCGGGCACCATCTCTGTGCTCTCCCCCTGCCTCGCTGCAGGTCACCAGTGTCTTCCAGAAATGAGCCTGTGCAGAGGTACGGCATCCTGACTGTTGTGGCTGACACCCCTCGATCACCAAGTCTTGCCTGTTATGTGGAGCCCATGACACACAATGGTAAGTTATGTGTCACGGGTTCCACACAACTCTGACAGTGGAGAAGTGGCTGTTGGAAAGGCCCAGGATTCTGGTGACAGCGCCTATCCCAAGGGGCCACACATCAGGGAGCCCACTACAATCCACACTAGAGACAAAGAAACCAGCAGGCGCCAGCTGCGAGCACGCCACCTGCCCTGCCTCAGGTCGCTGAGGAAGAACCTGGGGCACATCCGACACCCCAGCCTTTGTGGCTGCCATCCAGACAGCCTGGATCTGGTGGCCAGCTGGGCCGTGTTAACAGGTACAAGATGACGGCAGCCAACGAAGACATGGCTCTTAACTCGCTGTTGCGTCAGGGTTCAGCATATACAGGAAGCAGACAGAAACACCCATGTCCCAGTCGTCCCCTGGGGTCTGTCTGCAGACGTTAAAAGCTACTGCCTCCCAGTGTGCTTGCAGTCAGCCTAAACCCAGATGCTGACTGAAATCCTCCCTTCTGGGGCACTGACAGGTCTGCCCACAACCTCCATGACTGGGAGTCACCAAGAATGAAGCAAGCTGCTAGGACAAAAACAAAGTTTTGAGAGACAACTAAGAGCTGGGGCAAGGGTGAATGACAAGGTTCATGTCCAAGACTGGGAGAGGTGGCCGTTCCACCTAATGCATAAAAAGCCAACACAGACTCAAGGAATATGAAGAACCACCGGATATATTCCAAAGAAAAAAACAAGACGATGCCTCACAAAAAGGTCATAATGAAACAGATATCAAAATGAGGACCATAATAATGCTCACGGAAGACAGGAGAAGATTCTATAAACAAAGTGGCAATTTCAACAAAGAGAAAATGTAAGAAGGTAGCAAACAGAAGTCACAGCCTTAAAAAATAGGACAGCTGAACTGTAAAATACAACAGGGGGTTCAAGACAGACTAGATTAAGCAGAAGAAAGAAACAGTAAGCTCAAAGACCAGGAGGACTCCTACAAGCAAAGTGGGGGGGGAGGAAGAAGGGGGAGCATAAAAAAGAATGAAGAAAGTTTAAGAGACTCATCAGACACCATGAAGAAAGCCAGCACCTGCATTACAGAGGCCCCAGTGGAAAGGTGAGGAGAAAAGGAGAAAGGCGCAGAACACTTTCTGAGGAAATAATGGCTGAAAAATGTCCCTAACCTGGGGGATTAAGGACATGAGGTTCCAGGAAGTCCAGAGAGTTCCACACAAGAAAAACCCAAAGAAACCCACATTAAGACATATAATTAAAATGCCAAAACTTAAAGTAAGGAGAGACTCTCAAAAGCAGCAAGACAAATACAACTTGTTATAAACAAGGAGCCTTCCCCAAGACTATGTGCAGATTTTTCAGCAGAAACTCCAGGCCAGGATGGAGGAGCATGGGATGGTCAAGGTCCTCAAAGAAAGAGACTTCCAGCCAAGAATACTGGGCAAACTGTCCTTCAAAATTGGAGAGAGTTTCCTAAAATCACCACTAGACTGGCCTTCCAGAAAAATACAAAAGAAATGGCTTTAAGCTGAAATGAAAGGCTGCTGATTAGTAACAGGAAAACATATGAAAGTATAAATCTCCTGGCAAAAGTAAGTCCAGAGTAACTTAATGCTGTGAAGGTAGTGGGTTAATCACTTACACAGCTAACATGAAGGCAACAAGGAAAAAGTAGTCAAAGTGACTGTCACTACAATTTGTTAATGCAGCATAAAAGGATGTAAATAAAATGAGGCATCAAAAACACTAAACATGGAGGGGGGAATGAAAATGTAGAATGCATCTGAACTTCACTTGACGTTTATAAATGTTCTGTGATGTAAGCTCCATGGTAACCACATGCACAAACCTACAGTAGATACACCACAGATAAAGAGCAAGGGAGCTAACTAAGGTCACCACACAGAAAGCCATCAAACCACAAAGGAAGACAGCAAAAGAAGGAAAAAAAGGAATTACAAAATAGCAAGAAAGCAATTAGCAAAATGGCAGGAAATACATACTTATCACTTACTCTAAATGTAAATCAACAAGATGTCCAGTTAAACGACATAGAACAGCTGAATGGATTAAAACAAAACAAAATAACTGCTGCCTAGGAAAGACACACTTCAGATCCAAGGACACACGCAGACTGAAAGTGAAGAGGTGGAAAAGGTCTTCCACACAAATGGAAACCAAAAGACGGGATAGCTACACTTGTATCAGACGAAATAAACCTTAGGACAAAGATTGTAATAAAAGGCAAAGAGAGGGGCGCCTGGGGGGCTCAGTTGGTTAAGCATCTGCCTTTGGCTCAGGTCATGATCCCAGGGTTGTGGATCGAGTCCTGCATTGGGCTCCCTGCTCAGCGGGGAATCTGCTTGCCCCTCTCCTTCTGCTCCTCCCCTGCTTACTCTCTCTAATAAAATCTTAAAAAAAAAAAAAAAGAAGGCTGTTATATAACGATAGTAGTCAATCCAACAAGAGAATAGCACATTTGTAAATATTTATGCATAGGAGCACCTAAATACATAAAGCAAACATTAACAAACTTAAAGGGAAAAAGAGACACCAGTACAGCAGTAATGGAGGACTTGAACACCCAACTACATCAATGGATATACAGTGATGATAAAAAATCAATAATGAAACACTGTCTTACATGACACTTTAGACTAGATGGACTTAACAGTCGTTTACAGAACATTTCATCCTAAAGTAAGACCTTTCTTCTCAAGTGCATATGAAATATTCTCCAAGATAAATCATATGTTGGGCCACAAAAAAGGTCATTAAACTGAAGGACACTAAAATCAGATCAAGCCTCTTTCCAACCACAATGGTATGAAGTCAGCAACCAAAGAAGAAAACTGGAAAATTCGTAAGTATGTGGAGCTTAAACAACACACTCTTGAACAACCAATGGATCAAAGAGGAACTCAAAAAGAAATAAAAAGTTACCTTGAGACAGAGAGAGTGGGGTAAGAGAGTGGAGCAGGAGGATCCTGAGCTCACCTCCTGCCATGGACACACCAAGGTAACTACACAGAAAGCAACCTGCTCTTAAAACATTCTGAAGATTAGCAGAACAGATCATTCACAACGGAAGACATTAAAAAACAGAAAAAAGAAGCCACATCCAGAAGGGTAGGAAGGACACAGACGGAGTCGGGAACCAAACCTCCAGCATGATGACCCACAAGCAGGAGGGATGTCACAGGCAGGGAGATCATTGCTAAGGAGCAAGGGGACCAAGCCCCACACTGGGCACCCCCAGCCCTGTGAACTTGCATCGAGAACAGTCCCAACAATGCCTGGCCCTCAAAATCAGCAGGGCTTAACTCCAGGAAAGCCTGATGACTCCAGGAAACCAAGACTGCCCTCAAAGGGCCACCGTGCTTTTTTGTTTGGTCTCAGACCTAGCACAGAATCAGCAGTTTGAAAACAGCCTGGGCTATCTATGAAGATTTACTGACGAATGTTAGGGCATGTGCCACAGGGGCAGGAATGTGTAAGTGCTCTGTCAGGAACAGAAGAGTTGGTGGCGCCATGCCCTCCTTCGGTCCACCTCACCAGATGCTTGTGGGAGCCCCTTCTGACACTTTCCATCCACTTTCCTAGCACCCCTCACCCCACCTGGGCATTCCCCTGAGAACACACCTGCACCAGACAGGCACCCACCAAAGCAGATGCACCTCACCACCACACACAGTGGGCAGCCATGGTCAGGACGCACCCAGAGTGATTAGCTCTCTGCCACGAGGGTGGGAAAGGGGGGTGTAGCAGCCTGGCCAGGACTGGTACACCAAAGCCACTCCTGCCCTGGGAAGCGAGGTCAGCCCCCCTGGCCAGCGTGCCCATAGCAGTTCTTACTAGGGCCTGTCAGCCAGCTGTGCCAAGAGCTAGCCCCACCCAGCAGCAAGCCCACTGCAGCTACAGTCAGGCAAGCTGACTGGGGAGGGACCTACCCTTCTCACCAGTGTGCCCACAGTGGTCCAGGCCAGTCACTGCAACAAGCTGGGCTGAGAGCCAGCCCTGCCCAGCAGCATGCCTACAGCAGACACAACCTGGCTTCTCAGGCAGCCCCTCCAGGGGTCAGCCCTACTCACCAGCATGCCGGCAGCAGTCACTGCCCAGGCACAAGAGGGCATACGCAGCTCAATCAGGGGACATCCACAGAGCACCTGGATCTGGTGACCAAGAGGGACTGTGCTCCTCAGACCCAAAGAAAGCTTGCTAGATGAGGCCATTACATTGAAGAATAAAAGACCTACCTGACCTACCTGATGCATAGAAGAAAATACAGAGACCCAGATACACTGAGACAGAGGAATATGATCCAGATGAAAGAACAAAAAGAAACTTCAGAAAAAGAACTAAACAAAATGGAAATAATAAATCTATCTGATAAAGAATTCAAAGTAATGGTCTTAAAGATTTTCATGGGATTTGAGAGAAAAGCTGATGAACTGAGTGAGTACTTCAAAAAAGATATAGAAAATGTAAAGAAAAAACAATCAAAGCTAAAGTATACAATAATTAAAATGAAAAATACACCTGAGGGAATAAACAGCAGAGTAGATGATGTAGAACAAACCAGCGATATGGAAGACAGGGTAGTGGAAAGCAACTAAACTGAATGATAAAAAGAAAAAAGAATTTTAAAAATGAGGACTGGTTAAGGGGACCTATGAGACAGAAATCAAACATACTAAATTCATATTATAAGGGTCCCAGAAAGAAAAGGGAGAAAGAAGCAGAACATTTATTTGAAGAAATAGTAGCTGAAAACTTCCCAAATCTGAGGAAAGAGAAATCCATGTCCAGGAAACACAAAGAGCCCCAAACAAGATGAACCCTGGTAGATCCACACCAAGACATATGATAATTAAAATCACAAAAATTAAAGACAGAGAATCTTAAAAGCAGCAAGAGAAAAGCAAATAGTTATGTACAAGGGAAAACCCATAAGGCTATAACCTGATTTTTTAGCAGAACCATTGCAAGTCATAAGAGAATGACATGACATATATTCAAATTGCAGAAAGGAAAAATCCTACAACCAAAATATGCTCCATCTGGCAAGGTTCTTCAGAATTAAAGAGCTTCCCACACAAACAAAAGTTAAAGGAGTTTATCACCACTAAACTGGCTTTACAAGTAATATTAAAGGGACTTCTTTAAGAAGATGGGGTGGGGGGGAGGCAATAACTAGAAATAAGTAAATTATGATAGGAAAAAATTTCATCGATAAAAGCAAAGCAAACATACAGTAAAGGTAGTAAATCAATCCCATATATGGATAGTTTGAAGGTTAAATGACAAAAATAGTAAAATTAATTATAGCTACAAAAACTAATTAAGGGATAAAAAAGATTTAATATATGACTTTGTATACATAAAATGTAGTGCTTTTGTAATGTGTTCAAACATAAGTGAACATCAACTTAATGTAAACTGCTATATGCATATAAGATATCATATATGAACCTCAGGGTAACCATAGAAATCAAAGGGGAAATCAAGAAATATCTGAGGAGGGGTGCCTGGGTGGCTCAGTCGTTGGGCGTCTGCCTTCGGCTCAGGTCATGATCCCGGGATCCTGGGATTGAGCCCCACATTGGGCTCCCTGCTCAGTGGGAAGCCTGCTTCTCCCTCTCCCACTCCCCTGCTTGTGTTCCCTCTCTCACTGTGTGTCTCTCTCTGTCAAATAAAATCTTTAAAAAAAAAAAAGTATCTGAGGAAAAATGAAAATGGAAGCATGTCAGTTCAAAATGTTTGGGACACAGCAAAAGCAATTCAAAAAGGGATTATTTATAGCAATATAGGCCTACTCATAAAACAAAAAAGAAAATTTCAAATAAGCAATCTAACATTACCCCTAAAGGAAATGGAAAAGAACAAAGTCCAAAGTTAACAGAAGGAAGGAAATAATAGAAATCTGAGTGGAAAAAAATTAAGAACAAAAACATAAAAAATAGAAAAGATGAATGAAACCAACAGCTGACTCCTAGAAAAGGTAAACAAAATTGATAAACCATCAGCTGGACTAATCAAGAAAAAAAAGAAAGGATTCAAAAAAATAAAGTCAGAAATGAAATAAAAATTAAAACCAACACCACAAAATACAAAGAATTATAAGAGACTACTATGGAAAACTGTATGTCAACAAATCAAGGAACTTAGAAAAAAATGGGTAAATACCTAGAAACACACAACCTTCCAAGATTGAATCAGAAAGAAATAGAAAATCTGAAGAGACCAAGTACTAGTAATGAAATTGAATGAAACTGAATCAATTAAAGAAAAAAAAATACCAACGAACAAAATCCATGACCGGATGACTTTTCAGATGAGTGATACCAAACATGTAAAGAGGTATTACCCATCTTCCAGTGAAACACTGAAAATCTTTCCTCCATATTCAGAAACAAGACATGGGCATTAACTCTTGCTATATAGTACTGGAAGTCCTAATCAGAGTAATTAAAGCAAGAAAAATAAAATGCATCCAAATCTAAAAGAAAAAAAAAAAAGGAATGAAACCTGTCACTATTTGCACATGACACATTGCATATAAAATACCCTAAATAATCCACCACATAAATGTTAGAACTAATAAATGAATTCAGCAAAGTAGCAGGATATAAAATCAATATACAAAATCAGCTGCATTTCTATACAATAATAATAAACTATCAAAAAGAGAAATTAAGAAAATAATCCCATTTATAATTGCATCAAAAACAAAAAAATACCTAGGAATACATTTAACCAAAGAGATGAAAGACCCGTACCTTTAAAAAATATATGACATTGGTAGAAGAGATTGAAGACTGAACAAATAGACATTCCATGCTCATGGACTAGAAGAATATTGTTAAGATATCCATACTACCCAAAGCAATCTAAAGATTTAATACAATCCCTATCAAAATTCCAACGGCATTTTTCACAGAAGTAGTACAAAGACTCCTAAAATTTGATGAAACCACTAAAGACCACCAAACAGCCCAACCAATGCTGAGAAAGAAGAACAAAGCTGGAGGCATCATGCTTCTTGCTTCTTGTTTTCATTTTTTACAAAGCTTCAATAATCAAAACACTATGGTTTGGGCATAAAAACAGACATATATACCAGTGGAACAGAACAGAAAGCTCAGAAATAAACCCATGCATATATGGTCAATTAATGTGACAAAGGAGCCACGAATATACAATGGAGAAAGGGCAGTCTTTTCAATAAATGGTGTTGGGAAAGCTGAACAGTCATATGCAAAAGAATGAAACTATACCAGTGTTTTATACCATACACAAATCAAGTGAAAATGGATTAAAGACTTGAGTATAATACCTATAAACACAAATCTAAAGGAAAAACACAGGCAGTAAGCTCCTTCACACTGGTCCTGGTGACATAACTTTTTGGATTTAACACTAAAAGCAAAGGCAACAAAAGCAAAACTAAACTAAAAGCAAAACAAAAGCAAATTAAATTCAGTTTGATGGAACTACATCAAACTAAATCTTCTATACAGCAAAGGAAACCATCAACAAAATGAAAAGGCTACCTACAGAAGAGAAGGAAATAACTGAAAATCATATATCTGATAAGGGACCGATATCCAAAAATATATATAGAATCCATACAACTCAACACCGAAAAAACAAACAGATTACAAAACGGGCAAAAGGATCTGAATGGACATTTTTCCAAGGGAGCCATACAGATAGCCAACAGGTCACAAAAAGGTGCTCAACATCACTAAACATGAGGGGAATGCAAATGAAAACTGAAATGAGGTATCACCTCACCCCTGTTAGAATGGCTATTACCAAAAAGACAACAGATAACAAGTGTTGATGAGGATATAGAGAAAAGGGAACCCTTGAGCACTGTTGGTGAGAATGTAAATCGGTGCAGACTCTATGGCAAACAGTATGGAGGTTCCTCAAAAAGGTAAAAATAGAACTACCATATGACCTAGCAAATTCACTCTGGGTACTTATCTGAAGGAAATGAAAACACCAACTCACAAAGAAAAACGCACTCCCATGTCCACTGCAGCATTAATTCCAATAGCCAAGATATGGCAGCAACCTAAGTGTCCACTAGCAGATGAATGGACAATGCAACTGTGGTGTATATACTACAGTGGAATATTATTTAACCATAAAAAGAAGGAAATCCTGCCATTTGCCACAACATGGATGGACCTTGAGGGCATTATGCTAAATAAGTAAAATATGTCAGCCAAAGACAAATAGTAGGTGTTCTCACTTATATGCAGAACCTTAAAAAAAGGGGAAAAAAGCCCATAAAATCATAAATATTAGAAAACAGATTGGCAGTTGTGAGAGGTGGGGGCTGGGTGCAATGGTAAGATGGTCAAAAGGTCCAAACTTCCAATTATAAAACAAATAAACCCTGAGGATATAATGAACATCATGGTGACTAGAGTTAATAATACTGTACTGCATATTCAAAAGTCACTAGAAGTAAATCATAAAAGTTCCCAACAGAAGAAACAACATTTTGTAACTTTGTGCAGTAATGGATGATAACTAGATTTATTGCGGTGATCATTCTGCAACATATACATATAGAGAATCATTATATCGTGCACCTGAAGCTAACATAATGTTATAGGTCAACTGTAGCTCAATAGAAAATTAAATAAACAACGCAATTAAAGGATGCATGCACATATATTTATTAAAAAATCAGAGCTCTTCCTCTTCCAGCCACAAAAAGGTAGCAAAGACTGGATTTACCATCTGCCTGACACAGCCAAAATTCAGTTTTCATGACACTGGACATTAGGCAACAAGGGACAGTGATGACAGGAAAAACAAGCAAGGTGAGCCCTACTTCTGCACAAGCTATTCATCTAGAAAGAGCTGCCAGGACTCAGTACAGAGAGGGCAAACCCAGTGCACCTTCAGGAAAAGAGGAGCTGGGAGCCCTGAGGGACACAGGTAACTAGTGTGCGAGACAGAGGTAAGACTCCAGAAATCTGAAGAGAGTCCCTCCTGAGTATTCATCAGAGTACTGAGCACTACACATGTGAAGAAACTCCCCAAGGCCAAGGAAAGAACCACCTAAAAGGAGCAGAGAGTCAAGGAGCCCAATAAACGCCAAGCAAAAGGACAATGAAGAAAACTATACCAAGGCACAACATAATTCAAGCTGCTCACAACCAGTGATAAGGAGAAAATCGTAAAGCAGCTCTAGAAAAAAACATGCTGTATTGAAAGAACAAAGATAAGGATGACAGCAGATTCCTCAAAAGAAAAAAATATTCAGCTAAGATGATGGTGTTGTAACATCTTTAACGAACTGAAAGATCAATAATGCCAACCCAGAATTCTATACCCAGCAAAAATATTTTCAAATACAGAGTTAAAGACTCTTCTAGATATCCCAAAGCCAAAGGAGCTCATCAGCAGTGGACGTGCACTACAGAAATGTTAAAGAAAGATGGATATTGGTAACAAATGCACGTATGTGTCTACACAAAGGAATAAATGAAGTGGAAACTACAGAAGTAAATAGATGACATTTTCCTAATTACTTAGATCTCTTTTAAGAATAATAGATTTTTGGGGGCACCTGGGTGGCTCAGTTGGTTAAGCAACTGCCTTTGACTCAGATCATGATCCCAGGGTCCTGAGATCGAGCCCCACGTCGGGCTCCCTGCTTAGCGGGAAGCCTGCTTCTCCCTCTCCCACTCCCCCTGCTTGTGTTCCCCCTCTCGCTGTCTCTCTCTATTAAATAAATAAATAAAATCTTTAAAAAAAAATTTTTTTTAAATAGGTTTTTTTTTAACAAAATTAATCACGAAGCATGGGCTTAAACCATACACAAAAGTTTAAAGTGCATAACAATGATAGCACAAAGATCAGAGAAAAACAGTAACAGTACTATACTATACTATAGTACTATACTATAACATTCTTGTACATGAAATGTTTTATTCATGTGATGGTAGTCTGTCATAATGAAAGATGTACAGTTCCTGCCCTAAAGCAATCAATAAAATAAAATAAAGAATAACAGTGAATAAGTCAACCAAGGAAATAAAATAGAATCATAAAAGAATACTCAATTATGCCAAACAGTGGCAAAAAAAGGGGAGGGAACAGAAACAAGAAATAGAGAATAAGAAAATGAGAGATTTTTAAATATCAATAATCATATTAAAGGTAAACAATCTGAATATTCCAATTGAAGGCAGCCATTGTGAGACAGGATGAAAAAACAAGACCCAACAATATGCTACCTACTAGCAACACGTTTTAAATAAAGACACAAATAGCTTAAGAATAAAAAGACAGGAAAGAATAGATTAGGCTAATAACACCCAAAGTAAACTGGAGTAGTTACATAAATACCAGGCATAGCAGAATACACAGCAAAGAACATTACCAGGGATAAAAAGGTTATTTTAAGGTAATAGAGAGCAATCCATCATAAAACATGACAAAACTAAATATTTCTACACTTAACAACAGGGCCTCAAAATACTTGAAGCAAATACTAGTAGAACTGAAAAGAAAATAGAAAAATTCACAATTATATTTAATTCACATTTACAGAATGTTCTGCCGAACAACAGAACATAAAATTTGATAAGGAAAAATTAACGACCATGGGGCACCTGGGTGGCTCAGTGGTTGAGTGTCTGCCTTTGCTCAGGTCATGATCTCAGGGTCCTGGGATCAAGTCCTGCATCAGGCTCTCTGCTCAGCGGGGAGTCTGATTCTCCCTCTCCTTCTCCTTCTGTGTTCTTTCTCTCTCAAATAAATAAATAAAATCTTTAAACAAAAGAAAAAAGAAAAATTAACGACCTAACAAAATAGTTATATGGTGTTCATGGGTCTAAAGAATCAATAATGCCAAGACCAAATCTCTACAAATTAGTCTACAAATTGAATACAATCTCAATCAAACTCCCAGGAGGATTTTTTGTAGAAATTAACATGCTGATTCATATGGCAATGCAAAGAACATAGATTAGATAAAACAACTTTGACAAACAAATAAGAGGACTAACAATACCTATTTTCAAGATTTATTTTAATGCTACAATAATCAAGACCATACAGTCTTGGTATTAAGATAGACAAAGAGATTAATGGAATAGAAAAGAGTCCAGATATAAATCTACACATATATGGACATCTCATTTTTGACAAAGGTGCAAAGAACAGGACATTCTTTTCAACAAATGGTGCTGAAACAATCACATGTCTATATGCAAACATTTATCAGTCCATACAGCACACTATACACAAAAACGGACTGAAAATGGATCATAGATCTAAATGTAAAGCAAAACTACAGAAGTTTTAGGACAAAACACAGGAGAAAACCATTTATGACTGTGGTTTTGGGGAAGATTCCATACACACAACACCAAAATCACAATCCACGAAAGAACAAGTTGATAAAGTTTGTTCTTTCAAAGAACTGCTGAGAATAAAAAGTCAACTCACAGACGGAAAGAAAATATTTGCAAAACATATTCCAGAAAAAGGACTTTATCTATAATAATAATAATAAAATACAATAATAAGAATTCAAAACTCAGTAATAAAACAACCCAGTTAAAAACGGGTAAAAGAGGGATGCCTGGGTGGCTCAGTCAGTTAAGTGTCTGACTCTTGATTTCAGCTCAGATCATGATCTCAGGGTCCTGAGATCAAGCCCCACATCAGGCTCCACAGTCAGTGCAAAGTCTGCTTGTCCCTCTCCCTCCCCACACTTGCTGCTCTTTCTTTCTTTCTCTCTCTCTCTCAAATAAATAAATAAAAATATTTTTAATAAATGGGTAAAAGATCTGAAGAGATACATCAAAAAAGAAGAAATAGAGATGTCAAGTAAGCACATGAAAAGATGCTCAACATCATTAGACGTTAAGGAACTGCAAATCACATCCACAACAAGATTGTGCCAAGCCTTGGTGAGGATGCAAAAGAAAAGTGAATTCTCATCACTTCTGGTGGGAACTCTCATACATGCTGGTCCAGCCAAGTGGAACACCAGTTTGGCCATTTATTAAAAACATAAATACGTACTTATCATATAAAGCCATTCCAGTCCTAAGCATTTACCCAAGATAACTGAAAATGTATGTCCACACCAAGGCTTCTATGCAAGTATGTACAGCAGCTTCACTCATAAGACCCCCAAAACTGGAAATAAGCCAAGTATCTATCCAAATGTGAACAGATTATCAAGCTGTGGTATACCCATACAATGCAATATCATTCAGTCATAAAAAGGAATTAACTATTGAAATTCACTACAAAATAGATGACTATCAAAATAATTATGCTGAATAAAAAAGCCAGACAAAGGAAAGATTACAGAGAATATAACATTTATGTAGAATTCTAGAAAATGAAGACAAATCTATAGTGACAGAGAGTGGTTCAGTGGTTGTGTGAAAAAGCTCTTGGGGGTGATATTCATTATCTTGGCTGTTTATGGTTTCATGGGTGTACACATATCAAAACTCACCAAATTTTTTTTGCTAAAAATACATGCAGTTCATTGCACTTCAATTATAATGTAGAGCTGTTAAAGATATCTTAAAAATAAGAAAAATTACAGCAAACCACCACTCAGGAACAACACAAATCATAATAGAATGAGTGTCAGGACCGCCAACATGGCCAGGTAGTGTCATGTGGAAATATCTTCAAGTTCACTCTCTCTTTCTTCTGTCATCTCTATTCTGTATTCAGTCCATCCACCCTGCTGTTTATTTTGGATAATGTATTTTTCAGCCCTAACGTAGGGTACTCTATCTTTTATTTCTTTTCTGAAACTTGCTGTATTTCCATTTGTCCATACGGTATAAGGCCTAAAATTAAGGCCCAATATCACATGCTTCCTAACATCTTGGGAAACCAGAAGAACCACAAATGGCCTGACCACAAGCTCCCATCCCCACTCGGCTCCCATGGAAAAGTCCCCTAGACAAACAACCATCCTCATTAAAGAGACCAGGCAGGGTTCCTACTTATCTCTGGGGAGTGGGCTCCAGCGTCGGATCATGGAATCATTCAAACAAGCCCATCAGGGCACATGACTGGCTCAATCAGTGAAGCATGCGACTTTTGATCTCAGGTTCCTGAGTTCAAAAAAAATTTAAAGAGGAAAAAAAAAAAACAAGCCTACCACATCCTGCAGTGGGACCCAGGAAGCAGCCCACCCTCCTGTCACTACAAAGCCTGCCTCTCACAGGCATGCTGGATCACTCTGCTCCAGATCACAACCTCTTTGTGGCCCTGTGCGGTGTTTGCAGTGTCCTCCTACTTTGGAATGGGAATATTTGTGACTAAGAAACTACTATCAATCACATCTCTCTGGAGTCAGGTGTTAAGTGTCTAGTCATTCCCAGGAACCTTGAACAGGAATCCCTCCTGCATTAACCAGGTGAAGAGCAGGAAACTAAAACAGTTCACCCTTACTTCTTGGAGCATTTTTACAGTAACTGCTTTAAAATCTTTCTCAGATAACTCTAACATCTATCATCTTGGATGGCATCTGTTGAATGTCTTCTCCCATGCAAGTTGAGATTTTCAGGTTCTTCATATGCTGAGTAATTTTGGCCTGGACATTTTTGTCTCAGCATTCAGTCAATGCTAAATGTATTCAGGCTACACATGCCAACCAGCCTTCTGGGGATTGTGGTTTCAGCGTTGCTATGTTTGTGAGGACTTTGGCCAGTTTCAGATCTGGGCAGTGGTCCATCTCTTGGTTCAAATTCTCCGTGTCTGATCTGTTTAGCATCAGAGACACACATGCACAGCCCAAGAGTGAGTCAGGAGTTCACAAACGACTTGATGGGATCTCCTTCCTGTGTTCACCCCCTCTTTACCATCTCTTGGTCCTTTCTAATACCCTGGGGCTCCCCCTTTTGGGACCTCCATCCAGAACACTGAGGTTGTACACACCTTGCTCTATCTTGCACTTCCAACAACTACATGTATGTCCAAGGCGAAATGCAGACGGACAGAGAAAAACAAAGCAGCAGGAACTTGCCCCCACCCCTTTGAGACAACAGCTCCTGTGATTGAAGAAGGTTCTCTTCCCTCAGAATTCCTGCCGTTTTGGGTCCTGGCTGCCACAGCGCTCACTACCAAGAGATTCGTCTCCCATTTCCCAAACCTGAATGAGAAAGATTCTCCTGAAGTTCTCTCTGGCTGTGCCAATGTCCATTTCTGGGATTTTTTTTTTATACCAGGCCAGTGGATGCCAGGAAAAAACTGAATTCATATTTTTATTTTTAGCCCAGACCACGCTCCTAAACTCCACATTTGCACAACCAACTGCTTAAATTAATATGGCACTTGGATGTTTAACAATTATTTTTAACCAAACAATATTCTTCACTGTCTCTTCTAAACCTGCTCTTGCCACTTTTCTGTTGAAGGGAACCTTTCTTCTCAGTTACTCCAGCCAGAATCCATGGAGTCCTTCTTTACACTCCCCCAATCTGTCAGGAGATTCTCCAAATTGAAGCACACCCCCGACTTCCACCGCCATATCCCAGTCCAGGCCCCGTCACCCTCCGCCTGAACCACAGCCACAGGCTCCCTGCAGGAATGGGCTCCTGCCACTCACCTGGCCCCACTGATGTGGGCTCTCAACATAGAGACCAGACAAATCTTTAAAAGCCTAAGATTGCATTGCCCTCTGCTGAGAACCCGTTGTGGGCCCCTCATTCAGGGTGGAAGCAGTAATAGCCCGATGCAGACCCCCTACTGCTTCTCTGACAGAACCTGCTATCAGTCTCCTCCTGTCCAGTGTGGTGGCAGCGTCGGGGGGGGGGGGGGCGTTGCAGACATAAATGCTCTTCCTTCCATCTGTACGATTAATTTCCTCAATTCCTGTCAGTCTTAACTCCAATGTTACTTTCTCAGTAAGGCTTCTTCTGACCCCCATTTTAAAGGGCAAGCCCCTCCCCCTCATCAGGCCCCTTCCCCTATTTCTTTCTCTACAGCACTCTGCACTTCTGCCATAATTCACAACGTATTATTTGCCATGCCTACCGCCTCTCTGCTGGTGTATCAGCTGCATGGCAGCAGAGATCTCGCCCTATTCGTTCACAGCTGTACTGTACGCCCAGTGTCAACCAGTGCATGGCTCAACAAATATTTACTGTGTTAAAAGAGTAAATATTCCTAGAACACAGTGTGTGAGCACAGCACACAGCAGGAGGACAGGAGACCGAGACAAGTGCTGAGAAGCCACCTTATAGGCCTTGTAAACTGAGACTGAGAGCTGACAGAATCCACACTATTTTCTCAAACTCACAACTCCCAGTTGTAAATTGCCTTATTCCTGTTCAATTCCAACAATTTTAGTAAAGGGCAGTTATGATACTTGTATATTTTCTCTCTCCTAACAGATTTGACATGTGCATTTCAAAGGGAACACTGCTGTATGTACATACATATATGTATGTTTTTTCCAGAGCAACTAACAAATTGGTCTGTCAACACTGTAAAGTCAACAAATAACTTTCCAAACACTGTAATTAGAAGTGGTCACTGAATTACATTTTAAAGTACAAAGACATGAGAGTCTGCAGTGTAAGAAGTGTGTTAATAAATGCACCTAACTGGGGCACCTGGGTGGCTCTGTCAGTTAAGTGTCTACCTTCGGCTCAGGCCATGATCTTGGGGTCCTGGGATCAAGCCCCATGGAGGGCTCTCTGCTCAGCAGGGAGTCTGCTTCTCCCTCTCCCTCTGCTCTGTGTGCCTCTCTCTCAAAATAAAATAAGTTTTTTAAAATACACACACACACACACACACACACACACCCCTAACTTCAGAGAACAAAAGAGTGCTGGCCTTTGCAGAGGTCACCCGGGAAGCAGTCCACAAAGCCCAGCGGTGCTATCCACTGTTTACAACACAGGTAAATGTCTGACATTACATGAACCTCTTAAGAAAAGAAGTCTTCTTTTTGTTGTTACACTTTTCTTCCTCCTAAAATAGTCTGACCTTATTAATCAGATTTGGCACAGAAAGGTCTTTTGCTATTTACGAAAATCAAATTCACCCTCATAAGATAAAAGATGAGTCACTACCAAGGATATTCAACAGAATAAGCTCACATTCTGATGTAAATTCTGAGAAGATTTCAACAAAGGTTATAAACAAAACTTTCCAAAATGACTACGGTGTTCCGGACAACATGCATGCAGGATCTAAAAATCCACATTACTTCACAGACACACCTTAAATAGAGTTCCTGGTCACCGTGCCAAGAAACAGCCTTACTACAAAGCACAGCCTACAGTCAGATGAACAGAGATGCCTCCCATCCCTCAACCCATTCCCATGACACCCGAATACTCTCATTTCCTGCCTCTCGTTTTTTAATTTGGGCAATGGTCAATGCCAATAAGAGTTATTAAAGATTCTTTTCCTGAAAAGTTTCTAAAAAAAAGAATGTTAAAAGGGTACTCGTAGTTAGTCACCACATGAACCAAGGGATCAAAATTACCGTCACCCAAAGTAGGACAACCTAATATCAAGTGCCATTGCATAAAATGAAAATGAAAAACAGAGCATGGCCCATTGAGTATTCTTGGCTAAATATTTTAACCTACATCTAAATTTGAGGAAATGACTCAGTCATATCCAGAATGTGTAAACCTCAGTAAGATAATTTGCCTGAATTCTTAAAGAAAAAAAAAAAAGGTGTTATAAAAAACAAAGAGATGTGGGGCGCCTGGGTGGCTCAGTCGTTAAGCGTCTGCCTTCGGCTCAGGTCATGATCCCAGGGTCCTGGGATCGAGCCCCGTGTCGGGCTCCCTGCTCGGCGGGAAGCCTGCTTCTCCCTCTCCCACTCCCCCTGCTTGTGTTCCCTCTCTCGCTGTGCCTCTCTCTGTCAAATAAATAAATAAAATCTTTAAAAAAAAAAAAAAAAGAGATGAAAGACTTGTCTTGATTTAAAAAACAAAACAAAAAAACCCCATACACCTAACCAAATGCAACATGACATTTAACTGGATCCTGAATTGAAAAAGCAAAGCCAAAAACCACCGCAAACAACATTTTGAGACTCTTGGGGAATCTGAAATTAATGTTAATATCGTTAAGTGTGGTACTAGTTTTGTGGTTATATAAGGGTTTGTTCTTCCTCCTAGGAAAGGCATGCTGGTACAGCGAACGGTCCACCTGGTCATTTTGAAATGGCTCAGCAAGAACAAATGGAGTGCAAATGAGACCGGGAGGAGGGCAGCAGGAGGAGAGACATATGGGGACGGGCAGATCTTGGTGAGGCGTGTAAAGAGGGTCATTTTTCTGGCTTTCAAATTTCCTGAAGTTTGAACATTTCCAAAATAAAAAGCTGGAGGAAATAAAAGAGAGCCACAGAGCAGTGAAAGTAGTACACATCTTGTCATAGGGGTGTGTGCCCAAGCAAGAAGCCCTAATGGCTATCTTAGTTATAATAAGGTTTCTTGACACAAACCCCAAATCCTCCAATAGAAGAGGCAAGAAACAAAGGCCAGGAATGAGGCAGTCTGCCACCATTTTCTGTGCACACTTAAAAGAAATTTCCTAAACTGTCAAAAGAATTCTAATCCTCTGAACTTGTTTTACTTGGTTCTTACGAATGTGCTGAAGGGTGGTATCATTTGAGGAGCTGTTTCTAAAAGGGAATTTTATTTTACACTACTGGAGCATTCTCTCAGTTGGGAAGAACATAGGAGGTGTAGCTGCTTTCTTTAAGGTGAAGATACTGGAGGATAAACTAGAGCTGTGTGGTGTACCAAGATCCCCAATATAATTTAGGACATTGTGGGAAGGCCCTTGGGAACAATCTTAATTATTTTTAAATTGGCTAGTGCTTTCAATCATTAACATTGTATTTTGTATTTTATAGTATTCGCCTATAATCAAATATATATATATATATATATTTTTATTATGTTAGGTTAATCACCATACAGTACATCATTAGTTTTTGACGTAGTGATCCATGATTCATTGTTTGCGTATAACACCCAGTGTTCCATAAGTAAAAGTACTGGCTTGAGTATATGACAGTCAGTTACATTTAATTTTTCTAATTACATCTGATTTAATACTATTTAAAGAAGTTCAATTCAGATCCAGTATGCTTCTACATTCCGTTTCATTAACTATATAATTTCAATAGTCATCACTGAATCTCTTTCTCGTAAACACTAAAATTTAGAATACCCATCTAAGAATCACATTATAGTAATGGCCCACTAATACTCTTGTTCACTAGGAATATTATTCTCCCCACAACAATCATTTTTAATTTAACTTGCTTTGAGAACATTTACAAAATATATCTTAAAAAGAATCATATTGTCACTCAGGTTCAAGTGAAAAAGAAAAAAAGAAAAAAAAAAACTGAAGAAAGCTAAATGCTAGTCTTTGGTCCAATGTTGCCCGGTGAACTGTCATCACAAAGGGGCAGAAGTGATGCTGACAGGACAGCCAGGGGTGCCGCTGCCTCTGGAGAACCTCTCAGGGCCACCCGGCGTGGACTGCGGCCTGTACAAGCTGGGGGGGCAAACCTTACCAGACCTGCAGCACCAGTTTCCAGGCTGCATGCAGCTAGACTTTCCACCCTGAGGAACTGACTGCAGTCTTCATTTGACTAGGAAAGCAAAGCGTTTACTGTTTCCACAATATTCTCTCCCCCACCCCCCATTTTCTACCGGTGTGGCCGGTCCTGCGTGAAACGGATGAGAGGCGGGGCTGCGGACAGTTGACAAGGACTCAGGGACGAGGGCCACGCTGCTCAAGCAGCATCTACAACAGGAAGCAAGTTCACATCTTCTTTTAGCTAAGAGGTCCACCAACAAGGGAGGAAGAAACTAAGCATGGTCTACTGTGTCTATTCTAAGAAGCTCTTCTAAGCAGTTCACAGACCAAAAGAGGACATCTCAGGGATCACATGAGCCGTGGCAAATCCATCAATTTAAAACCAACTCTAAGAAAAAAAAAAAAAAAGAAAAGAAAAGAAAGCGGTATTTTCATGAGGATCATCTATGAGAAAAGGAAGGGGAGAAAGGAGTTATGGTGAAAATATCTGTGGATCAAAATATCCAGAAGAGGATTTTTCTCCACAAAAATTTCAGAAACTGCTCCTTTAGATAATACATTAAACCTTGCTTAAAAGAAACTGCGCTGTGAATTGTGCAAGACTGTTGAATCTCAGATCTGTACCTCTGAAACAAATAATGCAATATATGTTAAGAAAAAAAAAAAAAAAAGAAGAAGGTAGCAGGAGGGGAAGAATGAAGGGGGG
>NC_138382.1:3360600-3383060 GCF_054177405.1 Leptonychotes weddellii
CTGATGAGAGAGTTGTTGCTCTTCTTTTCTTCGATCTCCTGTTGAGTTTGTAGGTGTTCAGAATGGTTTGATCCCTATCCAGCTGAATTCCTGAGAGGAGACGAAATCCAGGTCTCCTACTCCTCCGCCATCTTGCTCAAATAAATTCTTAAGTAACTGTCCAGTAATATAGTACAGCTACTGCCTTGATTCATGCAAGTTTAATTGACAGCTGCTTTTGTGCCATCATTGCAAATGTCAACATATTGAAACAGGCAAATACATCTTAGTATTATCATGAAAATAGTTTTAACCTTGCAGGTCCCCTGAAAGCATGTTGGGGAACGCCAGGAGTCTGCAAACCATACTTTCAGAGCTTCTGCACAAGAGAAAATGTAAACTATGGAGACAGACCTCAAGATGACCCAGATGTTTGAATTAGCAGATAAGCAGCTATTATAAATATGCTCAAAATTTTAAATGGAAATGTGCTCAGAAGAAATGATCAAATAAGAAATCTCACCAATTTCCGGTTCTGAAGTTTAAGAAATTCACTGGATGGGCTTAACAGCAGAATTGGAGGAGGTGTGCAGCCCACACTTAAATAGTGGTTATGTTTTTCCTCCTTGAGGGCAGTGTCTATGTAAGGTATTTGAATTCTATTTGGGAGATTTGCCTCTTCTCTCCCATTTATTTATTCAATCATTTATTTTATATCAGTGGGATTTGTGGATACTTATTTTCTGCTTTGGGTTATAATCTTCCACTACTTTATTTTTGTTCAACTAGTTCCAGATCTGGCCAGTGGGGAGGTGTTTCACTTGGTTTCTGAGTCTTTTGACATACTCCCATGATTGTGGGTTTCTTTGTTTTGTTTTGTTTTTTAGCACTTTCTTACTTTCTGATTCTACAACATCCTTCTGGCTCATCCCATATATTTTCTATAATGTCCGAGTCCTAAAATCAGCTGTTTCTCCAAGGAGCACTTTTACTGAAGAATGGTTTTAAAAACCAGGATCTGGGCACTAAGTGTGCTCATTGCTACTGCGCTACCATTGATTCCGGATCACCTCAGCTGAGAGCAAGGATGTATATATGTATATACTAAACAGTGTATACTAAACAGTTTTGATTTTTATTTTGGGACTAAAGCTTGAGTAAAACTTTGCACCCCCCTTGAAATGTACTGTGACTATTTTTTGTGCCTTAGAGTAATAGATACTCAAAATGCCTATGTAATACTTAAAGAGCTCTAGATTAAAATTACACAAAGATCTCACATTGAAGACAATTATATATATATGTTTTTGTGTCACTTTCTTATTATCTATGAGCACACATCATTTTGAAATAGTTTCTCATAGTTTTATATTGTAGGACATGTAGATTACAAGCATCTCTGTGTGTCACTGTATTGTAGATCGTCACAGATTTAACATGGTTGTGGTTGTGCACACAATGTCTTATGCTTATCTTTTATACTGTCTCTTCGATTCCGAAGATACAACAGCAATTATTTCCAGGTAGCTCATGTTGACAAACGTCTTCAGTTTGCAGTTCCAGTTGTTTCTTGTGAAACCCGTCACATTTTAGGGCTGTGAATCTTTCTCTTGGGATTTATGAAACTTCTGGTTTAAAAGTAAAAAATCAAAAGAGTCTGCAGCAGACTGTGCTCCTGACTATCTGTAATTACTACCATTGTATGTAGTAATAGAATGGTAGCTGGGTATATGTTGCCTGGCACAAGGATACATTTTTAGGCCCACTTTGCTGCCTCATGTGGCCCAAGGGAAGCAGAAGGGACGGGTGCCCATTCTAGAGCTGGGTACTACCCTTCTCTGTCCTGCTGGTGGTAGGGAGCAGCCACTTTAGACCCAGAGATGGATGCCCCATGTTGAAGATAGCCGAGCCATCTTATAGGCCTGGACTGTGAACATTCTCTCTCGTCTAACCCATCACGTTCATGGGTGTCTCAGATACAGGGGCCCAGCCTTTACGCTAATATACTACTTTCTCATAGATTGTTTCAGGCAAGATAGTTTTAAGAATATACTCCCATTTTCAGAAAAGTCCAGACAAGAGTTCTGTTTTATTCGTCACACAGCATTTGCTAAATTAGCTTTGTCTCTCCACTTGTGGTTGGTAAGGTGCTGGCAAGCGTTTTATTTTACCCGGGACACCTATGTTCTCCTGCATGTTTTGTGCAACAGAGCCGTGTTCTCGGAGGGATGGCTTCTCCCATTCAAGGCTGCCTGTGTTCTAGCAGCTCAGGGTTGGCCATCCTGTATTGCACACCCTTAATACTATATGGAAGTTAAGCATTAGACAAATGACAGGGGTGTGGCAAATCAAAAAGAGTGTTAGCTGAGAGCTGGCTGGAGGCAAAGGTCCCAATCCTATAGACAGATGGTAGTAATAGTAATAGAATATCCCCAAACATCAGCCCTACCTTCCTCTCCCAAACTGATACTCAATGTTCCTGGCTCACACTCTCCTCCTGGCATACATCTTCTACTGAAAAGTAGAAAGGAACAAAAGGGAATTAAATTTTATGGGACACCTTAACATTATGGAGAGGCTGTGCATGACAGTGATTACAAATACGGGACTGGAGTCAGATATACCAAAGTTCAAATTCCAGCTTCACGATGTACTAGCTGCAGGGTTTGATAAGTAACTTAATCTCAGTGCTCTCATCTGCAAAATGGGGATAATAATACCAACTTCAAAGTTGTCTGGACATTAAATAAAATACCGTATCTAAATGTCTGAAATGAATTAAGAAGGAAGTTGATAAGTGGTAGCTAATATTATCTATTTGGTTCTCATTTCCTGGTGCCAAGTACCTTATATGCTTATTTCATCAACCTACACAATGGGCACAATCCCTCCCATTTTCTGGATGAAGAAACTGAGGCCAAAGAATTCGTGAGGTGAAACAGATATCGTACTAGGTCCCTTGCAAATGGAGAAATGGAAGCATGGAGTATTTATATAGCTCGTGGCTGTCTCAAAGTGAAGCAATTATCAAGCTGGGATCCAAAGCCACATCTGTCTGACCTGACATGTAATGGTCATGGCGATATTTGCGATCTGCATTAACTTTTAAGAATCAATTTCATAGCCTGGGATATCCTCATGACTGTCTTTCAGTAAGTAAAATTATTAAGGAAGGAACTAGTGTCTCTATCTTGCATTTTCCCATCAGGCTCCGTCCCATCAAAACCATGGGCTGTCCTTCTTAATCGGATTTCTAATATAACCAAACAATCTATGATTGTTTTTCTGCAGTTTTCCTAATCAATCACAAGTATTTTCTGAGGTTGCATTATTTTTTGCTTACCTTTTTCATTTTGTTAAAATATGAAACTTTGGCACTTTACAAATAATTTGTATTTTTCTGACATTCTTTGTTTTTTTGATGGTCCCTGAACAAATTTCTGAACATCTCTCTTCTGACCCTATTAAAAACTTAGTATAGAATGTGTACTATCGGTAATTTAGAAGTTTTAATAAACAGTTGAATGTATTTTCAAACTTACATCATGTCCATTTCATTTTAAAATTTTTTTGAGTATAGTTGACACACAATGTTACATTAGTTTCAGCTGTGCAACATAATGATTCACCTTCTCTATACCTTATGCCCCGCCTACCACAAGTGTAGCTACTGTCTGTCACCACATAACCTTATTACAGTGCCATTAACTATATTCCCTGTGCTATGAGGTTGTGGCCATTTAGTTGTATCACATTCCTGGCTCTACAATAAAACCTTGTAGATTATCCCTATAACTGGATTCAATTACTGTGGCACAAGATGGGTTACATAGCTCTTCAAAGCAACCAAACAGTATTTCTTATCTACTTGCTTCTTTCTTTAATGAGATTTTATTAAGAGTCACAGCACTCAATTCAAAAAATTTTTATCTTTTAGGAAATGTTATACTAGTTTCAGGTATAAAGCATAGTTATTTGGTAATTATATGAATCACGAAAGTTCACCACAATAAGTGTAGTTACTATCTGTAGCTATACAATGTTACTACGTTATTGACTATCTTCCCTGTGCTGTACTTCTTATGATTTATTGATTTTACAACCGGAAGTTTGTATAAAGTTATATTATTTTAAATAACACTGTGTCAGGTGTTCTGGAACTCCTGTATTTAAATTTATAATCTGTTGATGAGCCAACATAAAGATAGCAAAACAATTAGCAACTAATAAAAGTGAACAATAATTAGTTGCAATAATTGCAACAGTTGAGCTATGACCAAAATTCTTGAGTTTCCCAGCATCAAAGTGAACATGAGTGTCAGAAAAGGGGAAGCAAAGTTTTTCCTTGGCCTAAACTTCAGGAGAAATTTCACAAGTGGCTCTTTACAGAAGACCGAATAAAAGTGCCCTCAACAACATTCCCACAACAGACGCACTCACGGGACCCAACTGGCTTTTTCTTTCCACTTGGGACAGAGCTGAGCGTATAATATGGAAGAAAGTTTTGCTTAGGATCCAAAAATGTGGTGGATGTACAGCAGAAATTTGCGTGGCAGTGGGAGTATGCTCAAAGCAGCATACTTTTCAAACAGGATTCCTAAGCACACCTTTTGTCGGCTGAGATTTGATAAAAACTAGATAGAACATTTCAGACTGCTTTGATGAACACCTATCCACTAAGTTGACATTCTGCGTTTGTGGCTGAGGGAAGAGCCATATGCTCTCAATGCCACCTCGGCATAGGGTTTGGCTGAGCCCATTCTGTCAAGAAGAGGGTGCCTTACCAGGACTCTGGACTCGGGGAAGGCCACTGCACCTGCTTGAGGCGGTGGGCTGAGGCCTGCTGCTGCAATGGCTGTTCTCACCCCCTTCCTGAACTCCGCACAGCAAGCACTGCGCATGTTCACAGACACGTGTAGCGGATAACTTGTGGCTCCTAGATGCATGGATAAACGGGAGCCCCGCGCAGAGCTGCTACCCAGACAGTCAAACGTGAGGCCAAACATGTCAGCTCACCTTTGCAGCTAACATAGGACCCCAGTGCGTATCCTAGGAAGAGCGGGGGGTTCTTATAGAACATATTCCCCTAAACCATTCCACAGCCTGGGAAAGCTACTTCCTCCTGCCTCCGCTGGACGAGCCTCTAACCCGCGCGCCCGGCAGGGGAGGCCGGGGCAAGTGGCCGCGTGAACACCCCGTCACAGGGCCTGGGCGGGGCGAGGCGGCGAGGGGCGGGGTCTGGGGCGGGGCCCGGTGCCAGAGGGCGGCTCCGGGGGCGGGGCGTGGGCGTGCCCGGCGGCGTGCGCGCGGTAGCGTGCGCGCGGCGGGGGCGGGGCAGCAGCCGCAGGCCCACGCCGTAAACAGACAATATGGCGGCGGCGGCGGTGGCGGCGGTGCCTGGGACCTTGGGCACCTTGCAGGCCGGCCGCGCTCGCTTGGTGGCCGCTTGCTGTGCGCGGCTTCGCCCCGGGTCGAGGCTGCCCGGTTCCTTAATGGGCCCGCGGGTCGCCCCGGCGATATGGGCCCGGGGCTGGGCGCCCGCGGTCGAGGGCTCGGCCCCGCGGAGGGGCTATAGCTCTGAAGTGAAGACGGAGGACGAGCTGCGGGTGCGGTACCTGGAGGAGGAGAACCGAGGTGAGGGGCGCGGCGCTGGCAGCCGCGGGTCCTGGGAAGGGTCGCAAGGTCAAGTGTCTGCGCTGACGTCAGCGTCCGCTGAGCGGCCTGGGTCGAGACCCCTCCCCTCCCCCACCCCAGCCTTGCACCCTTGTGGTGCTTGCGGTGCCTAAAGGTGTACACTGGAGCAGCTTACCTGTAAAAGTGGCCCCACTCAGCGCCGAAGACAGAAATGCAGCTCACGCCCTCATCCCTAGACGAGCCAAGGTCAATAAACCGGGTGTGTGATATTTGCTTCCAGGTTTTGTGCTTGTTCTGAATTGCTTTCTGTCAACTCAAGTATCGGGGTTTGGGGGGTGGGTGGGTGGAGTTTCAGAAGCTGCAGTGAGAATGCACTTCATTCTGAAGAATCTCACACTTAAAGCAGTGCAGCCGCAACAATTTCTCCTCTTGTTTATTTTAGAAAGTTAAAGTTAGTTTGGGGGACTGAATTCCAATTCACTGAAACCATTTTTTGAGCTTGTTTTTGTCTTCCGGGTACCGCGCTAAGCTCTGGGGACCCTTGTGGGTGATAAGGCTCTTGCCCTTGAGCTACCTGCGGTGGAGGAGACAGATGCATTGGCAATACGATACCTCGGGGGGAAGGGGGAGGGCTGTGGAGGCGGGAACTGCCTACCGGAGGTGTTGGTGTTGGAGCCCAGTTCCTTTCACTTGCCCACTTGGGTCGGGAAAGGTAGAATAGCAGTTTGCCAGAGGACCGGTCATTTAATTTGGACACGTAGTTACTGAGCACCTGTCATCCGTTAAGCAGAAGGACAAAAGAAGTTAAGTCACGATTGCTGTCTTTAATCATCTTCTAGCAGTGAGGAAGATACTGCTGGCAAAAAGGCTCTGCTAACAACTTTGAAGGCTTGGTGAGAGGGAAGGGCTGTAATACCCCCAGAGACCTACCATCAGTTATATTTGGGGAGATTGGAGGACTTGAGAGGGGTATTCTGAGGGTCAAGTTAGAGTTTGGCCAGATGAAATCGGTTCCCAGGCATTCCTTACCAGGCAGTCGAATTTGGGAATAGTGAGGGTTCTTAGGCAAACTGCCTCTGTGCCTCAACTTTAGTGTGTGTGTAATAGGAAAAATAATACCAACATTGTAGGGCTTCTGTGAAGATTAGATGAGAATGTCAGTACAAATTGCCCATTAAGTATCTAGCTCATAATGGATGCTCCTGGTGGAGTATGAGGAGTTATTTCATTTGTTATTTAAATGTTTATTACCCCAGACAGAGCAGAGCATGGTCAAAGGGGGGGAATCTGAAGGTGTTGTGTTTTTGGGAAATACTGTAGGGCATGTGTGCTGCACTGTGACATGACAGGCAGAGTATTGAGAAATTCAGCTGGAAAGTAGATTTGGGACTGGAGTGTAGAGCCTTTTTGGGTAAGCTTAGTCTTACTGGGATTTCAGTTGTATTAGGTGTCCCTGCAGTACATTAGATACAGAGATTGCAGGTGCAGTGAGTAATATGCACCATATTCTGTATTTTTTGTCTTTATGACTTAAATGAATGCAAATTGCAAGTAAAATTTCACAAAACATCTGGATAGTCCTTAAGTTAGGATCCAAATGGATCAAAGAGAAGAAATTAAAGCATACAGAACAATTCAATAAAATCAGATGTTTACAGTTACCTTGAAATGTAAAAATCCACTATTAGGAAGTCATGGTTTCTTAAGAAAGTTGATTCAGCTTCCTTTCAATGACGGCTTAGGCTTGGCTAACTTATAAATGCTTTGGTTTACTAGGGAACCAGCAATAAGCGGTGCAAAGAAAAACATGAGGTTAAGAAATCTGCAGGTAAAGGAGTCTCCCTGATGCTTTTGCTTCCATTGAGGCCACTCCAAAATTTGAGGGTCTCAGCAGCCCGCTAGGAATAAGAAAATGAGAGGCGGGGTCAGAGGAGCCCCAAACTGCTGTATGCCCTGTGGGCCTCTTTAGGCTGCTGGAGGTGAGTAAGTGCAGAATGCATTAGCACTCATCTGTTGCTTGGGTTCCATATTTGTAATTTGTTGAGGAGGCGCAGTTGTAGGACCAGGTTTCTATAGCAGTTATTTCTTGCTTTGTTGTCTGATCTGCTTGGGGTTTTAGAGTAGCAGTCCTTGCCGTGGTTCACCAGGGTCTCTCCTTCATGGGTTGGCTGCTCACCGGTCATTCTCCTTCCCAGTTTATTGTTCGCACTTGTCTTGGGGTTACCTTTTTTCAAGGCCAAGAATGACTGCTCTGTTCAGTTAGAAACTTCTAGTGGCTCCCAGTTGCCTGCAGGCCTAGTCTCCAGTCTCCCCTCCGCTGTGTCTAAGCTTGGCCTTTACTGCTCTTTTGTTCGTGCTTTTACATGCACCTCCCAGAATGGAATGACTTCTCTCTTCCCCTTACCAAACTTCTCCCCGTCTGGCAAGCTTCTGCTCATAATTGTGACCCACTTCAAAGATCACCTTTGTGAACCGTGTTGGAAAAACTGCTGGCAGAAATAGAGCAAGTGGATCATGCAAGTCATTCTTGATACCTGCTCCTTGCTTACAGTTTACATCCAGATTATCAAGACTTCTTGAATGTCTCTGAAATCTTTTCACTTTCCTCTGTGTTCTTTACCAACACTGCTCTTGTCCACGCCAGCACCATCTCCCAAGGGGACTGTCACTGGGGTCTGCCAGCTGGTCTTCTGACATCTGCTTGCTTTCGTTTTTAGTAGATTGGTTTCTTTCGTGTATTTTTCTCATGTTTTTATTTTTATTTATTTACTTTTCTCATGTTTTTAATATATTTTCATACATTTTATGGCATGGGAATTATATTTATAAAAATATGTATTAAAGTGTGTGTGTGTGTGTATATATATATTTAAGCTTTTATTTATTTATATGAGAGAGGGAGAGAGGGAGAGAGAGTGTACTAGAGAGAGCGCTAGCAGGGGAGAGGGGGTGGGAGAGGGACAAGCAGACTCCCAGCTGAAGACCCTGGGATCAGGACCTGAGCTGAAGTCAGCCAGGTGCCCCAAGATATATATATTTCTAAATCTTTATTGATCTATAATTCACATACCATAAAATTCAAAATGTACAATTGATTTTAGTATATATAGAGAGTTGTGCCACTGTTACCACAATCCAACTTTGGAACATTTTTATCAATCCAGAAAGAAACCCTGTTTTCTTTAGTCATGACTCTGCATTCTCACACTCCCCTCCCTGCAAAATTGGGCCCATGTATCTGTTTTCTGTTTCAGTAGCTTTGTCTGTGTTGGACATTGCATTTGAAGAAATCACAGATGTGGTCTTCCATGGCTTTTTTCACTCAGCATTATATTTGCAGGGTCCATCCTTATTATAGCATGTGTCAGTACTCCATTCCTTTTTATTGTTGGATAACATTCCCATGTTTGGATAGATCAGGACACGTTTTGTTTATTCATCATTCATACACATTTAGGTTGTTTCCACTTTTTGGATATTGTGAACAATGTTGCTTAGAGCATTCATGGGAATTTTTGTGGACATTTCTTTTCACTTCCATCTAGTGGAATTGTTGGGTTACATGATAATTCTATGATTAACATTTTGAGGAGCTACCAAACTTTTCCAGAGTGGCTGCAGCATTTTACGTTCCCTCCAGCGATGTATGAGAGCTCCATTTCTGTACATCCTGACTGATACTTGTTAATTGTTTGTGTTTTTGATTCTAGCCATCCTGGTGCCTGTAAAGTGGTATCTCCTTGTGGCTTTGTTTTGGAGCTTCCTAATGGTTAATGATGTAGCGTGTCTTTTCATGTGTTTATTGGCCATGTGTGTATCTTCTTTAGAGAAATGTCTTCTCAAAGCCTTTGCCCATTTTTTAACTGGGTTTGTCTTTTTATTGTTGAATTGTAAGAGATTTTTAATATATTCTGGATACAAGTCCCTTATCAGATACATGATTTGCAGAACAATTTCCCACAATTTTGTGGGTTATGTTTTCAGGTTTTTAATGGTGTATTTTGAAGAACCCAGGTCTGTATGTGGTTTATTGGAGATACTCTGTTACTGGTTTTAGTACTTTGTGTGTTACATGTTATTTTTTAGTAAGAATAATTAAATTATTCAAGTTTGCAGAATTTCTAAAGTAAAAATACTATATAAGCACATGGTAAGAGTAAACAAAAAAAGCACCGTGGAAGGGTCCCACCCTTTCATTTTCAGGCCCTGCCATCAAAGGTCAACACTTTATTTTATTTTATTTTTTTTTTTAAAGATTTTATTTATTTATTTGTGAGAGAGAATGAGAGAGAGCACATGAGAGGGGGGAGGGTCAGAGGGAGAAGCAGACTCCCTGCCGAGCAGGGAGCCTGATGTGGGACTCGATCCAGGGACTCCGGGATCATGACCTGAACCGAAGGCAGTCGCTTAACCAACTGAGCCACCCAGGCGCCCAAAGGTCAACACTTTAAACATCTCTTGAGTTCTTGCTGTGAATGATAATTTTACTCACTGTTCTTATTTTTTATTCCACTGTATGGATATACCACATTTTGTTTCTACTTTTTGGATATTATGAATAATGCTGCTTAACACTGTGTACAATTATTTGTTTGAACATATGTGTTCATTTCTCTTGGGTAGATACATAGGAGTAGAATCAGTGGGGTGATTTTATGTTTAGTTTTTGGAAGAACCACCAAACTGGTTTCCACAGCAGCTGCACCATTTTAACATCTTCAGCAGTGCCCAAAGGTTCCTGTTTCCCCCCTGCTCGCCAACGCTTGTTTCCATTTGTTGTTCATTATAGCTGTCCTCCTGGCTGTGAGGTGATGCCTCGTGGTGGTGTTGATTGGCGTTGCCCTAATAACAAATGATGTTGAGCATCATTTCATGTGCTTATGGCCATTTGTATATCTCCTTTGGAGAAATACCTGTTTAAACCTTTTGCCCATTTTTCATTCTGGTCGTTTGTTTTTTTGTTGTGGGTAGTAAAAATTCTTTTATAATCTGGATATTAATCCTGTGGCAGATGTATGATTTGCAAATATTTTCTATTCTGTGAGGTGTTTTTTTTTTACTTGATAGTTTTGATGAATTATGGTTTATTTTTCTTTTGTTGCTTGTGCTTTTGTTGTCATATTTAAGACACTGTTGCCTAATCCAAGGTCGTGAAGATTTGTACCTCTTTCCTTCTGAGGTCTCATAGTGTGTCTAAGATCCATTTAGGTCTCATAGTGTGTCTAAGATCCATTTTGAGATAATTTTTATACATGGTGTGAGGAGAGGGTCCAGTTTCATTCTTTGATGGTTAATCTCTAGTTGTCCCATCACTATTTGTTGACAAGACTATTCTTTTAGCACTGAATGGTCTCAGTATCTTTTTTGAAAACCAGTTGACCATAGTGTAGGTGATTATTTCTGGACTCTCAGTTCCGTTGATCTGTATGTCTATCTTTATGCCAGTACCACACTGTTTGTTTTTACTGTAGCTTTGTAGTAAGTTTTGAAATCAGGAAGTGTCTTGATTAAGTCCTTCAACTAAGACTTCCAACTTTCTTTTTCAAGATTGTTTTGACTACTTGGTGTTCCTTACAATTCCATTTGATTAGTTTTGTATATTTTTTCAGAATTATTATTATTATTATTATTTTTTAAGATTTTATTTATTTATTTATTGGAGAGCAAGTGAGAGAGAAACAGCATGAGAGAGGAGAGGGTCAGAGGGAGAAGCAGGCTCCCCGCCGAGCCGGGAACCCGATGCGGGACTCGATCCCAGGACCCTGGGATCATGACCTGAGCCGAAGGCAGTCGCTTAACCAACTGAGCCACCCAGGCGCCCCCAGAATTATTGATAAATATAAAACTTCAGAGATGTAGGGAAGGAAGTGTAGGTCACATACATAATTGGAAAGAAAATGTAGTAGTTGTCAAGTTTTTAAAATTCTGAAGGTTTTAATATTTATATCTGTCCCTAATTCTATGTGTGTAATTTTGTATTCTTTTACTTACAAGGGCTCCCTAGATTTTGTAAGCTTCAGGCCTGCAAACCCTGGATTCCACTTTGTGACAGTTTCAAGATGTTTCTTTACATTTTCCCAATGTCTTGTAAGACGTTTTTCATCTCACTGATGTCTGCTCTTGTGAACAAATAGGTATTAGTGTTTTGGCTGGGCGGTTAATAGAGACAGTATATTTTTGAGGAGTATCTGTTAAAATTAAGAATGCACATTCTGGGGGTGCTTGTTCAATAGGATAAAAATAGTGCCTTCCTCTTGGGTTGCTGTGAGGGTCACGCGGCTTAATGAACCCAAAGCCCTGGGAACCGAGTCCAGCACGTACTACAGCACTTAATTAGTGACAGCGCTGTCCTTAAGGGTTTAATGTAGATCCTGCCCTAGATACCAGTTCCTTTTTTTTAATACTTATTGACTTATTTTTTATTTTTATTTTATTTTATTTTTTTAAAGATTTTATTTATTTATTTGACAGAGAGAGATACAGCGAGAGAGGGAACACAAGCAGGGGGAGTGGGAGAGGGAGAGGCAGGCTCCCCGCAGAGCAGGGAGCCCGATGTGGGACTCGATCCCAGGACCCTGGGATCATGACGTGAGCCGAAGGCAGACACTTAACCAACTGAGCCACCCAGGCGCCCTATTTACTTATTTTTTAAAAGATTTTATTTATTTATTTAAGATAGCGTGAGAGTGAGCAAGAGAGCACAAGCTAGGGGAGCAGCAGAGGGAGAGGGAGAAGCAGGATCTCCATTGAGCAGGGACCTCTATGCGGAACTCCATCCCAGGACCCTGGGATCATGACCTGAGCTGAAGGCAGATGCTTAACCGACTGAGCCATCCAGGTGCCCCTGGATACTGGTTCTTCGTGATTTTCTTTGTGCTGAGATCGTTTGGAATTCTTGAAAATTTATTCTGTGAGCTGAAGTTTATCTTTGTACTTTCTTTGAAAAATAGGTTTGCAGTTTCTTCCATAGAGACAGCATGTGTACATTTCGTTGTCTTCAGTTTAACTCATTTACAATAAGGATGGTACCCATTCCCACCCCCAAGGTGGTGGAAGGCATTTCCCTACACTGGGAAAAGTTGTGCTTACTCAGGGGACAAGCAAGGTCAAGTACAGGTCATATAGGGCTTTGAATATCACGCTAAGGTCTTTGAATGCAAATGTTTTGGAGACAAAGGATTTTAAAGAGGGGTGGATTCTGTGCATAATTGTTTTGGAAAATTGATCATCGGACTGAAGCACTTGGAATGAGATGGTGGGTTCCTGATAGAATTAGAGAAGTTAGGAAGGAGAGCTGGGCTTCATGGGAGAAGGAATGAACTTTGCTTTTATAGATCGAGGTTGAGTTACTTGTTGGACTCTGTCTAAATGGAAGTGCCTTCAGGTTAAGTATGTGGAACAGAGTCAGCAGAGAAATTTGGGATGGAAATACTGAGAACTATGTAGTATGACAAAAAGAGTAAATGTGATGCTAACTCCTGGTACATTAGCAAAAAAGCCTGTCCCACAAGGCTTGCCTGTGACAAGGATTTGCTAGCTATTACTTCTATATGTACTTGAAGATGATGAAACCACATTTTTTTCACTAATAAGTACATTTAGTAAAATGTGCCAGTTTACCTTGGTGGTGCTTAAGAAGAGATAAAGTGAAAGGGACAGGATGTTAATTAAGTTCTTTTCTAATAAGCAGAAGAAAAGAGGTGCATATTAAGTACTAGATTGATCTTATGTATTACATATACCACATTGTTTAAAAATATGCTTATCTTGAAAAGGAGGGTAAACATGAAAATAAGGACAAAGCTCTTGGCGTGAACCTCAAGGAAGGGGCAGATTTCCTAAGTCCCAGGTTAACTAGCTGTGTGTGCAGGAGTTGTACCCTGAATACTCACTAACTCAGACGCTTGTGCTGTTTTCTTTTTTTTTTCCACTAGGAATTGTGGTGCTTGGAATAAACAGAGCTTATGCCAAAAATTCATTCAGTAAAAATCTGATAAAAATGGTGAGTATAAAGATTAAGCTGTTTGTTTCTAATACTAAGATACAGTGTTGACATCAATCTGAAAGTGATTTTTCCTCTTTTTTTTTTTTTTTTTTTCCTGCTTGCCCTCCCTGTATCTGTTTAGCTCTCAAAAGCTGTGGATGCTTTAAAATCTGATAAGAAAGTGCGGACCATAATAGTCAGGAGTGAAGTCCCAGGGATATTCTGTGCTGGTATGTAAATAAATTTTATTATGACATTGAACTGTAGTCTAAGTTTTCCTCAGTGATAGTCTATTTTCCATTATAAAGTGTTCTGTGATTTGAATTCTATTACCAACATTTTCTTTGTCTGTTTTTTACTGTTTTACAAGAGAAAAAAATGCTTTGTATTAAGGAACTTTCTGTTGATTGTTTTGGAAATTGGAAAAATAATTTGAGCCACTAAAATATTTGTAATGCATGTATGATATTTATGAAAGATCAGCTGGGAAGGAAAAGTTGAGACTCCTACCTCTAACAGTGTGCTCTGTATTTATTTGTTGATCAAAAAATACTTTCATTGACTAGCAGGAGCTACCCCAGTAAAAAGTGTTAAGTATAGACATTTGCTTTGGAGAGTGTTTGTGGTAGCACCTACTTAAGTATGTGTCCATGGATTGTATTTTTAAATTGGCATCTACAGCAGCGAAAATTAGGATTTTTCCCCCTGATTATACTGTATTACCAAAAGCTAAAGATTAAGTTATCTTGCATTTTCCCTTTGTAATTGTTTCGATACCATGAGATTGAATGAATCTGTTTCAACTAGTAAAATAGGAAAACAAGGAAAAAATGTAGATGAGGAAGGTATGTGGTAATAACGTAGCAGTATCGTTGTCATTTAGAAATGAAAGTAGAAGTTGGCTGAAGCATAAACAACTTTTTTTCAGTAAAAATATAAATGAGATAATCCCCTTCAGGCAATTAGACATTTGAGGGAACAACATATAGTATTTTATTCATTAAACAAGTATCTGTTAAACCTTTAGAGTAAACCTCGAACAATGTCGAGAATGACAGTGTGTAGAGTGTCTTTGTTGTGGGCGATAGGCTTCAGTTTTGTTCTCAAGAGCCCTCAGTCAGTCAGGGTTCAGCCTCTGTGGCTTCCACCATAAAGTACTGCAGAATTTTGTGGTATTTAGGAAACACTCAATGTAAGTGAGTTATATTTTGGCTTTCAGTGTACTGTAGCATGCCTGAAAAGATTAGTTTTAGCTCCAGTTGGGTAATCCGAGAGAGTGGGATTATCATCCTTAGATGCCGGGGGAAGGCCTTTGGCAGTCCTGCCTCCGCTTCCGCCTGAGACCCAGGCAGGGCAGGCCGCCAGCCTGGTAGGGCTGTCGGAGGCCCGGAGGGCCGGTGGAGTGCGGCACCCTGAGTCAGTCAGCGATGGCCGTTAACAGTTTTCATACGGGCTTTACGTACATTTTCATTTTTTCTTAAGCAGTATGGAGAACTTACATGGAGAGAATTAGGATCCTTGTTATCTGTGACTTTAGGACCAGGTGAATAAGTCTCCAGGTGACTGAGTCCAGCATGTGACCGATGGCCTCGGAGGGCTGCTCAGGGACTTGTTGGGAAGAAAAACGTAGAGCAGTTTGGGGGCCTTTGAGGAAGGCCCAGGGACCTGGATCTTTGAGGAATGGCAGTGATAACGTGCTTCAGAATTCACTGTTACCGAGGCTCCCAGCATGACTGTCTTCTGTTGGTTGACTGTGACACTGTAGTTACTGTAGAGGTTTTATTTTACCTGCTCCTTTGCTGCCCATTTGTTTTGCATCTCCACCTTATTAGTACCCTGAAAAAGGCTTTAATGCTTTAGAACAGTTTACAACTCTTTTATTATAGGTTGCCTTTTCGGGGACATACTAAGTAATATACCAAATGTTTTTTACCAGATGAACATGTTGGCCTCGAATACTGTTTTTTCGAGGGTTCATCAAATTTATTTCCTTTGTTGTATGTGCTTTGTAACTTCTGCATGATCAGGATAATCTTCTGCTGTATGTTTTAACTCATGAGATTTGTTACTGTATTTTGTTAAAAAAAATCAATGTTTGAATTATAGAAAAATTGGGGCAAATCATTTATGTTAGTAACTCAGCGTATATAATGGAATTATAATGGATAATATATAATGGAATTATATACGCTGAGTTACTAACATAAATGATTCAAATAAATGATTCAAATTTCTCTGAAAGGTTTTTTTTTTCTTATATGTATTTGAAAGAGGCAGTTTGGTGGGTCTGTCATTATTAGTATGTACACATTAATTATAAGTCCAGTTAATAAAATCTCTTTGCAGAGTTAAAATGAACGCTTATTTATACCAGTATAGAAATCTGAATTTAGTCAGGCCTCATTATTGTTGAAGAATACAGACTTTCACATAATTAGAGCTTTAATTTCTACTAAAGTAGTAATGTTCTGAAGTAGTAATATTCAAAAACAGTGTCCTCATTTACTGGTTAGTTTCTTAGTTCCCCCAGCCCCCTCAAGTTACTCCTTTTACCTCTTCCCTTTCTGCCCCACAAAGGTTCCTCTTCTCCATCCATCTGTATTCCAGTGACACCTTGTTTGTTTCCTGAAACTTAAAGCTTGTAAAGTGGTCTTGCCTCAGATTTCTTGATGATGGGAACTTCTTTTTTTCTTCTTTAAAAGTCATCTTTTGTATTCTGGGAACACAGCCCAAATAGGGACTCAGCATGCAGTTGCTGAAATTAATCAGCCTGTAAGCTGCTGTGATTCAGGGACTGTTGGGATGTGTTCCGCAGCTTCTCTCGGTTGTCTCAGACCGCCTTCCTGTTCACTGGTAGTGTTGCTGGCTCCTGACTTTGGTTCATTCTTTTTACGTCCTTTTTCTAATATTCCACAAAGCAGATGATGAAGCACTATTAAAGTGATCCCTAGTGTGTTGAAGGTTGGACTGAGTGATTTCTGACTTCCCCTTTTAAGTATACTATTTAAAATCGATAACCATATTTCACTTAACACTTAAATTTTTAAAATCAAATTTTATTTTTTAGAAAATCAGTGCTAGATCAAAATGTATACAAAATGTATAACGTATACAAAGAGAGAAGTCCTGCTTCTACCCTTCTGCTCATTCTTTTAATAAAAGTAGAAATTTTTATTAGATTCTTTTTTATCCTTCCAGTATTTCATTATACAGATGCATACAAATATGCACACTGATACATAGAGGCATGCAGTCAGACGTGAAGGGGCTGAGTGATAAGATGGAGAGGACAGCATGTGCTGGTGTGGTCGTGAGGGAAGCAGGTGCTGAGAGAGAGGGCTGTGTGTGGTGTTAGGGCCTAGACGAGGGCTGTGTGCTCCCCAGTAAGACCAGGGGTTCCGAGTATGACTCTCTTGTCCCGGTCTCCACACTTTCTGTGAGATAATTATCTTACAGTAATAAATTATAGTAACCAATTATCTACAAAGTAAATAGTTTTGGAAAAAAATCACCAGGTACCTAAAATTGTGACATTGACCGAGTTTCTCAATTACTGTTACAGCATGTGAGAGGAAAATCTTTAAAAAGACGTTATAGAACCATTCATATGCTTTCATTTTACAGAATCCCTGTGAGGTTATGGGCCTGGTTAAAGGGGGTCACTTAGCTAGAACTACTTCTCATGACTCCTAGAGCAGAATGTTTTGTTTTGTTTCTTAACTGTACCATGATTTCTAACCTTTTGGAGTACGAGGTCTCCTTTCTAAATTCTAAAAATTTCATGTACTTACACATCATAGTTGATTGAGAAGATATGTAATGTCAAAATGCCACTCTGGGCATAGCATTGTATTTAAGTGAATTTTCTGTTAATTAACAATGGTATCTAGCCACAGAAAAAAAAACCCCATAATTATTATGGGTGTACATAGTGTTTCCTGTACATAGATGTTTTCAGATACCATGCCATACCCTAGGCATGACTCCAGGTTGGGAATCACTAAAGTGTACTCTTTCTTGTAGGTTAGACACTGCTTCTGGGTTCATGGCCTGCCTGTTTCTCTTGGAATACTAAGACATGTCGTTTTCAGAGTCAAAGCTCATCGTGACACACTGGCCAAAATGTGTGCTGTCTTCCCTGCATAGTCTAGATGTTATTTATTCATTTAAAACTTTTATCTTGTTTCTTACACACATAGAGACACACTCACCTCCAAACACAAAGGAAAGCTGAAATAATTCTACTTCACAATTTTAATATAGTGTCTGTAATGAAATTATGAAAAAGTTCTTTTGTCTGGGTTACTGAAGTCCATGTAAATGTGTAACCCTATTTGTTTACTTTTGTTCTTCTAGTGTTCCAATACTAAGTAGCAAAGGACATAATGTATTGTTTTCACCATCAAATTTTTGAAATGAAAGTTTATGAGAAATTACTGAGAATAAGGATTTTTTTCCTTTGAAATTACTAAAATAGATTATAAACAATTCTTGGTAATTGATTCTTGTATGTAGAACTCTAAATTGAGTGTTTCACCGAATTATACATAATAGTGTGGGGTTTTTTTTGAAAGTAAATGTAGTTTTGCTTCTGCTTTTGAATTCTAGTAAATTATGATTTCACTAAAAACTTCTCACTAACATTTTCAACATGCTTTCTTGAATGTTGTGTGTAGTGTTCAAATGGAGGCAGATGTCATGACACAGATACCTGGGGCTGCTGACTGATGACATGTTCTATTCAGTCTTATTTCAGAATCTCAGGTTACGTTGTATTTATGTGTTTGAATGTTAATCCCTTAGGAAGTTTGATAAGTAAAGTGAAAGAATAGATACCCACAAATTTGTAATAATTTAGCATAGGGTTCTTTTATTGCATATCATTTTTTTAAGATAATCTATTTTATTGAAGTATGAATTACTTGCAATAAAATGTACCAATTCTAGGGGCGCCCAGCTGGCTCAGGGTGAGGAGCTTGCGATTCTTGATCTCAGGGTTGTGAATTTGAACCCCATGTTAGATGTAGAGATTACTTAGTAAAATAATACCTTAAAAAAATGTACCAATTCTAAATACTAATAAAGCACTCAGTAATGAAATTGCTGAGTGTTGACATTTAGATCATGACCACAGCAGTGATCTCTAGAGTGTGTTCATCACTTAAAAAGCTTTCTTGTGCTCATTTGTAGTCAATCCCTTCCCCTACTCCTCCCCTTAAACAGCTATTTCCTTGCTCTTACTATAGCTTTTCCTCTTCTAAAATGTCTTCTGGGACGTCTGGCTGGCTCAGTTGGAAGAGCATATGACTCTTGAGCTCGCAGTCATGAGTTTGAGCCACATGTTGGTGTAGATATTACTTAAATAAAACTTAAAAAAAAAAGGTGTCTTCTATATGGAATCCTACTATAGGTGGTCTGTTGTATTTGGCTTCTTTCACTTAGCATAATACTTTGAGGTTCACCGTTTTACGTGGTTCAGTAGTGTTTGATTGCTGAGTATTCGTTCCCCCTGCTGAGCGGCTTTGCATTTATCTAATGCCTGGTGGTTTCGAGCATCTTTCCTGGTGCTTTTTAGTCACTTTTTTTTTTTTTTTTTTTGGTAGTGAAGTGTTTATTCAGGTCTTTTCACCATATTTTTATCAGATGTCTTCTTACTGAGTTATAGACTTCTTTACATATTCCTGGTATAAGGCCTTTCATCTGATAAGTGTTTTATAAGTATTTTATCCCATTCTATGACTAGCCTTTTTCTTAACAGTTTGTTTTGACCAACGAAAGTTTTTATTTGGAGTTTTATTTATCCATTTGTATTCTTTTGTGGGGTTTGTACTTACTTTGTGAATTAAGAACTATTATCTTACTCCAGAGCATAGACTTTCTCAAACTATGTTGTCTTCTAGAAATTTTTTAGTTGTTATGTTTTACATTTAGACCTTCGATGCATTCTGACTTAATTTTTGTGTATGTTGCAAGATGTGGATTTAGGTATTGTTGTATAATAAAATATGTATTTGGTCTTTGCCCCAGATTCCTGGCCCAGAACTCCTAAAACCCAGGGAATTTCCTGAGTGATAAGAGTGCCTTTTGTATACTAAAGAGTTGACTCAAGGCTGGGGTTCCAGGGGTCCTTAGATAGCTTTAGGGTGGGGACTGGTTGCCAGAAGAATCAGTCATGGGATTAAAGGGTTAGAACTTTCAGTCCCACTCCCCCAGTCTCTGAGGAGGGGAGAAGAGCTGGAGATTGAGTTCAGTCACCAAAGGATTTGGTGCCTATGTGATGAAAACTCTATAAAAACCCATAAACAATGGGGAGTTTCTAGGTTGGTGAACACATCAGTATTTTGGGAAGGTGCTGTGCCCAGAGGAGGCATGGAAGCTCCATGTCCCCACTCCCTCTTACTTTGCTCTATATATCTCTTGAACTTCAACTTGGCTCTATATATCTCTTCAATTTGGCTTTCCTGCCTGAGTCTTATCCTTTTAATAAACTGGTAAATGTAAATACAGTGTTTTCCCAGGTTCTGTGAGTCCTTCTAATGAATTATTGAAGCTGATGAGGAGTTTGTTGAAACCCTTGAGTTTATAGCTGGTCAGTTAGAAATGTGGGTGCCTCCTGGGGCTAGTGACTGGCATCTGAAGTGAAAGCAGGCTCATGGGCCCGAGCCTTTAATCTGTAGGGTCTGTGCTAACTTTGGGAGTTAGCATCAGGATTGGAATTAAATTGTTGGATGCCCTTTTGGCATGGAATTGGAGAATTGGTGTGGAACCCTATGTCCCTCCCCCTGCCCCCAATTGGTATCAGGAGTAGGATTTGCTAGATTGACTCACAGACTCAGGAAAGTGCTTTACTTACTATTACTGGTTTATTATAAAGGATAGAATCCAGGAACAGCCAAATGGTAGAGTGCATAGGGCAAGAGTAGGGTGGAGGGTGAACACATGTGTTCAACAACCTGAAAGCTCCCTTGAACCTCATTGTTTATGGGTTTTTATGGAAGTTCTGTTACATAGCCATGATTGATTAAACATTGGCCTTTGGTGATCGAACTCAATCTCTGGCCCCATCCTGCCCCCAGAGGTTGAGTGGTGGGGCTGAAAATTCCAGCCCTCTGTCCGTGGCTTGGTCTTTCTGGTGAGGAGCCTCTGTTCTGAAACGATTCAGAGGCCCTCCAACAGTCACCTCATTAGCATAAACTTAGGGATGGTTCAGAGGGGCTCGTTATGAATAAAAATAGAAAGCACTTCTATCACTCAGGATAGTTCAAGGATTTTTAAAGCTCTGTGCCAGGATCCTGTGAAAAGGACAAATATATTTTGTATTATACCATAGGTTTTTAAAAAAATTTTTTGCATATGCATATCTAATTTTTCTAGTTCCATTTATTGAAAAGATTAACTTTTCCTCCATTGAATTATCTTAGGACTTTCTAAAAAATCAGTTGACCGTATATGTTGAGTTATACCCAGGCTGTCTGTGCTCTTTGGTCTCAATTACTGTGTACACATCTTGGACATATTTAGTTAAATTTATTCCTAAGTATTTCATAATTTTTTGATGCTACTATAAATGGCATTTTCTAACTTGGACTTTTGATTTTCTATTGCTAGCATGTGGAAATACAATTGATTTTCATGTATTGACCATATATCCTACATTATTATATTATTATACTATTATACCCTTATTAAACTCACTTTTTAGTTCTGGGAATCTTTTTTTTTTTTTTTTTGTAGATTCCTTGGGATTTTTCTTTGTAGGTAGTCATCTGTAGCCAGTTTTACTTCTTCCTTTTTAGTATGTTGGCCTTTTATTGTTTCTTATTATATCAGTTGGGATCTTCATTACAGTGTGGAACAAAGCTGATGAGAATGTCCATCCCAGCCTTCTCTCAGCAGAAGAGGGAAGACTTTCAGTCTTTCACCAATAAGTATACTGTTCGCTGTGGTTTTCTCAGAAATGTGTTTTTATTAGGTTGAAAAAGGTTCTATTCCTAGTTTGCTGAGGATTTTTTTTTTATCATGAATAGGTGTTGAATTTTGTCAGATTTCTTTCTTTTGTGTCTCTTAAGATGATCATATCTTTTTTTTTTCCCAGTCTCTTAAAAATGGTAATTATCAATTGATTTTCAGCTGTTAAGTAACCTTGTATTCCTGTAATGTAATTCCTGTATTCCTTCTTGGTCATGATGTGTTACTCTTTTTACATATTGCTAGATTTGATATGTTAACATTTGGTGGAGGGATTTTGCAGCTTTGTTCATGAGGGAAATTGAGGTGTAGTTGTCTTGTAACGTCTGTGTCTGGTTTTGGTGTCAGGGCATTGCCGGTCTCATGAAATGAATCAGAAGGTGTTCCAATTTTGTTTCTTCTCTTTTGCTGAAGAGGTTGTAAAGAATTGGTATTATTTCTTCTGTAGTTTGGTAAAATTCACCAACAAAGCCATCTGGGTCCAGTTTTCTCTGGGGGAAGATTTTTAATTGTGAATTTAATCTCTTTAGTAGATACAGGGCTAGGGCTATTCAAGTTACCCATTTCTTCTTAAGTTTGGGTAATTTGTGTCTTTTAAGGAAACTATCTGTTTTATCTAAGTTTTCAAATTTATTGGCATAAAGTTCATAATCCCTTATCTTTTTAATATCGATGAATTTCTAGAGGTATCTTTCATTTTTGGTATTGATAATTTGTGTCTTTTTTTTAAATTCTGGTAAAACATTTATTACTTTTCTTGATCTTTTCAGAGAACTGGCTTTTGGTTTCATTGGTTCATTTTTTTTTCCTCTGTTTGCTTTAGTATTTATTCGTTATTTTCTAGATTCTTAAGGTGGAAGCTTAGATCATTGATTTTAAACCTTTTTTCTTTCCT
>NC_138382.1:3383560-3423718 GCF_054177405.1 Leptonychotes weddellii
TTATATACTTTGGGGTTGGGAGGGGTTTAGGGTAGGGTAAGTCTCTAAGGAATTTTGGAAGTGAGGTTTCCAGGACCTTGGTGGGGGGGGGGGGGCTAGCTATTGTTGGGAAAAGGTCATTTATTACCATCTAATAAAACTGGAGTCATGAGACCCTTCAGATAGATGTATATCGGTGGGCCGTATGCTTGGGGGATGATTGCCAACATGTATCTTGGGGGTGGGGTAGAGATAAAGGAAGTTTCCAAAGGAATTTTTTTTTTTTAAAGATTTTATTTATTCATTTGAGACAGAGATACAGAGAGAGAGAGAGAGCGAGCATGAGCAGGGAGAGAGGGAGAGGGAGAAGCAGGCTCCCCGCTGAGCCAGGAGCCTGATGTGGGGCTTGATCCCAGGACCCGGGGATCATGACCTGAGCCGAAGGCAGACGCTTAACCATCTGAGCCACCCAGGCGCCCCTCCAAAGGAATTTTTATATGTTAAAGTAGACTTACAGGATCCTGGGGGGGGTGGGGTTGGGCTAAGATTGCTAGTTGCCCTTAGCAAAGTGTCAACCTCAAGGCAGTGAGTCCCTAGAGGAATGTCACTCTGCCTGTTTCAAGGACTTGTCAACGGGCTGTAGGTAGTAAGGAAATTTAATAATTTCTCTTCTGCTTTTGTTTCCCACATCGGTTGTGTTTGTGACAGACCACCCCTACTGGTGTTTTTCTTAAAGTGTTGTTTTGCTCCAGCAGGAACATGCCCCTGGAGGATCTGCCTGACCCTTTTGAGGCTTATTTTTAAAGCTTCTGATATCTTTACTGAGTGCCCAGGGTGTTCTGTACATTTTCTCAGTTCCTGCTGATCATAAGGTGAGCACCAGAATTGTTCACACCGTAGCTCCCTGTTGATGTTCTTTCTTAGATAACTGCCTGTGAGTGGGCATTTCAGCTTAAAGCTTAAGGGAACCCGGTGCAGATTATGGGAGCTCTTTCTCTGAGTGACTCTTCTCTGGTTTCCTGTTCTGCAAATTCCAGCCACCTAGCCTCCCTGCTTGCTCTGTCTAGGCCCCCCTGCCTTGCACCCCATCCTGGAAAGCACCCTTAGAAAGAAAGCTGGAGCAGTCATCGGGCTTCCCACTCAGTCTGTCACTACCTGTTGATCAGCATCTGAAAGAAGTTTCCAGTGTTTGAAGGAAAAAAGCTAGTCCAGTACACTTACTCCATCATAGTCATAACTGGAAGTTTTCAGTTCCCTTTGGTGGGGAATGGTGTTTAAGAACCAAGATCTGGGTGCTAACCGTGCTCATTGTCCCTTGGTGTCTTTGTCTCTAGGCACTTTTAATGGATAGAGCTAAGAGCTATGTAGATAAATGAATTACATTGCATTATATATGTGTGTGTGTATATATATATGCACATGCACACACTCCTGTCAGTATCTGTATTATGTATCGAAGCCATGAGTTCATGTTGACAGCTCCATTTCCAGTTCCTCACCATAGGATTCACTCTCCTCTTTCATTTTTTTTTTTTTTTTAAAGATTTTATTTATTTATTTATTTGTCAGAGAGAGAGCGCACAAGCAGGGAGAGCGGCAGAGGGAGAGAGGGAGAAACAGATTCCCTGCTGAGCAGAGCCCAATGAGGGACTTGACCCCAGGACCTGGGATCATGACCTGAGCTGAAGGTAGACACTTAACTGACTGAGCCACCCAGGTGTCCCTCCTCTCCCATCCTATACTTGTATTATCTGAAATATATTTATTCATTTGCTCAATTCTATAATATGCAGAAAGTAGTTTCAGAATTGCTGAATTGATACCATTGTGATAAACACACTTTCTAACTAGGCTTCAAGATTTACTTAGAGTATTTATGTCTTTACACTGAGGGTATAGAGTAAAAACACTGTATTGAAAGTTACTTATGTCATTTCTTGTTCAGTGTAATTATGTTTTATTCATATGAAATGAAATTAGGTTTCCTCGCTTTTGTATTTTTTACTTTGAATATATGAAATACCAATATAGTTTCAAAAGTCAAAACTATACACAGAAGTGTCACTACCCACTTCCTCCCTCCAGTCCCTTTCATCTGATTCCCACTTTTGAGGGCATTAATGAATCTCATTAGTTCCTAGTTTATCCATCATGTTTCTTTCTTTTTTTTTTTTTTAAGATTTTATTTATTTATTTGACAGAGACACAGCGAGAGAGGGAACACAAGCAGGGGGAGTGGGAGAGGGAGAAGCAGGCTTCCCGCTGAGCAGGGAGCCCGACGCGGGGCTCGATCCCAGGACCCTGAGATTATGACTGAGCCGAAGGCAGTCGCTTAACCAACTGAGCCACCCAGGCGCCCCAATACTTTTATTTTTTTAAAAGATTTTATTTCTTTATTTGACAGAGACAGACACAGCAAGAGAGGGAACACAAGCAGGGGGAGCAGGAGAGGGAGAAGCAGGCTTCCCGCGGAGCAAGGAGCCCGATGCGGGGCTCGATCCCAGGACCCCGGGATCATGACCTGAGCTGAAGGCAGACGCTTAACGACTGAGCCACCCAGGCGCCCCCATCATGTTTCTTTTTTGCAAAATTAAGGATATGCTTGTGTACCTATCTCCATTCTTTCTTATGCAGGTAGCATTTTGTATATATTCTTTGTACTTTTTTCAGTTAATAGTATATCCTAGAAATTAGTTCATAGAAATGTGATGATAGCTTATAGAATTATATGAGGGGTTAATGAGCCTTTCTGAAGATGGAGATCTTACCACAGTGGGCATGCTGTGATGGAACCGATCCTGATTCTGCAGGGGAGAGAAAAACGGCACCACCTTAGGAGAGAAGACTTTCAGTACGCCAGAGAGCCTGGGATGCTGGATAGAAGGAAAGTTTTGGGTTTGGGATGGTAAAAGGACACTTTACTCTGAGGAAAAATGAAGCTCTGTTTATTAGAGCCTTGAATTCTGATAAAATCCTGTAGCAGAGCAGTCCTTTTTATTAAATGGCGAGTTACTATAAATGACCTTGAGGAAAATTTACTGTATAATTAAAAAAATTTTTAAATACTTAGTGTTTTTAGAGCAGTTTTAGGTTCATAGCAAAATTGAGGGGGGCAGTTCAGAGATTTCCCGTATACCCCCTGCCTTCATACACACGTAGCCTCCCTCATTAGCAACATCTTCCACCATGTGTAAGCCTGATGAACCTACACTGACATGTCCTACTCACGCAAAGTCTGTAATTTGCGTTATGGTTCACTCTTGGTATTATGCGTTCTGTGGGTTTGGACAAATGTATAATGACATGTATCTACCATTACAGTATCATGCAGAATAGTTTTGCTGCCCTAAAATCCTCTGTACCTCACCTGTCATCCGTTCCTCACAAACCCCTGGCAACCACTCATCTTTTCCACTGTGTCCATAGTTTTACCTTTTCCAGAATCAGCAATTATACCTAGAATGATACCAGAATCATACACTGTGGAGCCTTTTCAGATTAGCTTCTTTCATTTAATAATACGCATTTAAGATTCCGCCATGTCTTTCCATGGCATGATAGCTCATTTATTTTTATTGCTGAATAATATTCCACTTTATAGATGTACCACAGTTCATTCATTCACTTACTGAAAGACATCTTGGTGGCTCTGTAGTGTTGGCAATTATGAATAAAGCTGCCATAAACGTCTGTATACAGATTTTTAAGCAGACATAAGTTTTCAACTCCTTTGGGTAAATACCAAGGCTTGCTGGATTGTGTGTTAAGAGTATGTTTAGTTTTAGTTTTATAAGAGTTTTATAAGAACATGCAAAACTCTCTTCTAGAGAAGGTATATCATTTTGCATTCCTACCAGCAGTGAATGAGAGATTCTTCTGCTCTCTATATTTTTGCTAGCATTTGATGGTGTCAGCGTTTCAGATTTTGGCCTTTCTAATAGGTGTATAGTGGTATTTCCTTGTTTTAATTTGCATTTCCGTGACGACATATGATGTGGAGCATCATGTGTTTATCTCCAATCTGTATATCTTTGGTAAAGTGTCTATTAAGGTCTTTGGCCCAGTTTTTTTTTTTTTTTTTAAGTAGGCTCCATGCCCAACATGGTGCCTAATGTGGGGCTTGAACTCACGACCCTGAGATCAAGACCTGAGCTGAGATCAGAAGTTGGAAGCTTAACCGACTGAGCCACCCAGGCACCCCATTTGGCCTAGTTTTTAATTGAGTTGCTTGTTTACTTGTTGAGTTTTAAGAGTTCTTTGTATATTTTAGATAACAGTCCTTTATCAGATATGTCTTTTGCAAATATTTTTTCCCATTTATGGCTTGCCTTTTCATTTTCTTGACATTAGCTTTTGCAGAACAGAAGTTCTTCATTTTAATGAAGTCCAGCTTATCCATTATGTCTTTCATGGATCATGACTTTGATGTTAGAGATGTACCTTGGATCTATAGACTAAGTTGGGAAGAACTGACATCTTGACAATATTGAGTCTTCCTATCCGTGAACATGGACTATCTCTCCACCTATGTAGTTCTTCTTTGATTTTGTTCATCAGTTTTGTAGTGTTCTTCTTACGGATCTTATACATATTTTGTTAGATTTATACCTAAGTATTTCATTTTTGGGGGTGCGAATGTAAGTGACGTTGTGTTTTTATTTTCAAATCCCATTTGTTCCTTGTTGGTATATTGAAAAGCAGTTGACCTTTATATATTAACTTGCATCTTGCAATCTTGGTATAATTGCTGATTCTAGGAAATTTTTTTTGACTCTTTTGGATTTTCTACATAGTAGGCAGTCATGTCATCTGTAAAAAAAAAAAAAAAATGACCGTTTTATGTCTTCCTTCCCAGTCTATTACTTTTTACTTCCTTTTCTTGCCTTATTGCATTCGTAAGAACTTCTAGTATGAGATTGGAAAGGTGTGGTGAGAGGGACATCCTTGCCTTTTGCTTGATCATAGTGGGAAAACTTTGAGTTTCTCACCATTATTTATATTAGCTGTAGACATTTTATAGATATTCTTTATCAAGTTGAGAAAGTACCCCTCTATTCCTAGTTTATCAAGAATGCATACATGAATGGGTATTGAATTTTGTTATATGCTTTTTCTACATCTATTAATATGGTCATGTGATATTTTTTCTTTTTTAGCTGCTGATGTGGTGGATTACTTTGATTGATGTTTGAATGCTGAACAGCCTTGCATACCGGGGATAAATCCCACTTAGTTATGGTGTATAATTTACTTTTAGAAAAGAAGATGAAAACTCATGTTCTCTTGCAATTACTGTGTGGGTTCATTGAACCTTTTTTATGAATCTCAGATGCATTGTGGGTTCTTTTTCATATCACTATTTATATTAGTAATTTCATCATCTAGGAATGGATTTATTATACTTATCACTTATTCCCAGCTATGCTAAGGAAGACTACAGTACAGAAATGAAGAATGGTGGAACTGTCCAGAAAGATGATGCAATAGTCAGATCATTGCTTTTTTATTGCATTGCCTCAAGAATTGCATCGTCTTTTAAAAATTTAAATGAAATCTGGAGGCACCATCTTTGTAGTCTTTCTTTTAGCTTTTATTGAACACACTTAAGAATCTAGAATTTTTAATTTTCTGCCTCTAATGACCAGGAGTAGAAAGTTGACAGAGGAAGATACTTCATAGTTATCAGATGAATAAAATAATCATCAGGAGAGACAGCAGGACTCCAGGCTCTAATCATGAAGGTGAAGTTGATCATATAAGGGAAATCGTGGACTGTGAGTTGTCAGGTGACAATATCCTGGATGAGTTTTCTCAAAATCAGGAATTGATGAGTGAGCACTTTATTTCTTTCTGTGACTTATATAAAGGAAATGTGGAATTTGCATTCACTTAGTCACTTGGTAGGAAGGACTTCCTTATGCAGTGGTTTGTGACAAGCACTTGGACATTCCATTTTGCTAAAAGGATGTGTGTTAGTATTCTTGTATTTCACGTAATGTTTGTGCATGATCATTTACTTGATACAGCTTGTATGGGGAAAGTGCTGAAGGTTTGTATGTACAGAGAGGTGATAGGAAGGGAAATGAAAACAAATCATTGGCTTTGTCATTCTAAGGTTCATGGATCTGAAAATGAAAGTATTTTACAATCAGGGTACAAAGAATATAACTGTTCTAACAAAATTGTGAGCTGTCAAAATTTTCAAAAGCACTGCATTTCTACAGTGCAAGTTCAAGAAGAACTACAAGTAATGATCATCTATTAGAGATATATTTGAAATCTCATATCAGTTTTTATCTATATGTTCCACGTTCATACATGTCAGTTGATGGACAGTTTTGTTCAAATGATGTACGCCTTTTCATGTGTGTTTGTGTGGGTGTATGTGAGTATATATCCATATATATGTATGTCTTCGTAGTGTGTATGTATGTCCACATATATGCACATACCAGGAAAATAGAAAAATACAGGTTTGGCGTATTTACGTTTTGACTAAAATGTCGTATTTGCTTTTTCATTTTTCTTTTATTTTTCTGTAAATTATTTATAAAATGACCCAAATATTAAATAAAATACAAAGGGTTTATCAGCCTCAGCTGATAAAGGGTGTTGATTATTTCTCTTGGTCTACTGAGGGTTAAGGTAATGTACCTGAGTGGGTCATTGCCCTCAGCAGTTGACGATTATGCATTCCTTTCAAGAACACATGGAATATTCATGAAAATTAACCATCTGCTTGGCTGTAAAACCTCTACAGATTTGAAAGGCTGTGTTCTGTGACTGCAAGCAGTTAAGATGGATACAAAGAGGTAATTACAATACAAGAGATAAATACAAAAAGGTAATTAGAAGAAGTCTTCATACATTGGGAAATTTAAAATAACTTCGAAATAACTTATAGCTCAACAAAGGAATCTTAATGTAAATTAGAGCATGTTCAGAATTACATTCTAACAAAATACTTTAAATGTTGTGTAATATACTTATGATTGTACTTGAGGAAAGAATAAAGGCTTGAAATGAATAAACTGAGAATCCAGCTTAAACAATGGCACAGATAGCTACAGGCTAAACCTAAATAGGCCAGAAGGAAGGGAATGAAGGTGAGTATACACTTACTATGCAGAAAACACACAGTAAGTAGGAAGGAGAATTAAGCCCAAAGCTGGTTCTCTGAAAAGTCCAATGGTTGAACTTCCGGCAAGATTAAATCAAGGGTGAAAAAACAAACAGTATTCAGATTGAAAAAAGAGGCCATAGGTATCAATTCCATAGACATTAAACTGGTAAGATAATGTTTGCCAATAATTGATGCCAATGAATTTGAAATTTTTAGGTGAAATAGATAAATTATTGCAAAATAAAACTTAACCAAAACTGACTTAAGAAATAGAAAATTGACTAATCCCAGCACAGTGAATATACCTGGCCAGATGATTGCAGAAAGGCATTCTGCACAGAAATGTATGGAACAGATCATTCCAATCTCATATACGTTCTTTGAGAAAATAACAGAGACCCTTACCCAGCTCCTTTTGTGAGGCGAGGCTAACCTGGATACCCACACCACACGAGAGCAGCGCGGGAAAGGAAAAGAAGCCTAGTCTCCGGGTCTAGAGGGACACCTCTCCAGGACAGTGGGAGGATCGGCTCCCTCTGGTGCTGCGGATAGAACTGCCTGGAAATCCTTGTTATCTTGAGCTGATGTTTGGGTTGAATGGGAGGAATAAAAGCCCTTTTGGGGTGGGAACGAGAAAGACCAAGGTGTTTGGATTGACAGCACGTGTATGGACAGAACAATTCAGAAATGTCGACTTTGATAACTAGACAGTCACGCTCTACAAATCGTGAGGCATTTCATCTTCTGTGGAGCAAAAGGCAGTTAAGGCTGCCATTTCTTATCCAGTAGATGGGCAGAACTTAGCAAAGTGTGGCAGGGCCAGGCACAGGTGCGGTGCACTGCTTCAGGCAGTGTGTGGAGGTCAGAATACTTTGGAAAACAATTTGGTACGAACCTTTAGAGACTGCCGTCTCCATGCCTATGATCCGGCCACTATACTCCGAGGAGAATGACTTAACACAATGGTCTGCTAGACTGAGGTGGGGAGATTTCTAGGCATTCAGGGGGAATAGCTAGTTTTCAAAGCATCTAGTTGGTACACAGCTTACGTACGTAGGTGCTCTTTCATGAGACTTTTCCAACTGGTCTGTGGGTGACAGTTACTCCCGCCATCTTCCCTGTCATGGCTGTCCTTGCATTTCACGAGTCAGTCTTGATCTTCCTTGCTTCCAAAAGCTGCTGAATTGCCAAAAAGGTTTTTTTTTTTTTTTTTAAATACGAATGTTAAGAATTTCAAATGGGATCCTATTCTTATTCTGGCAGTTTCCAGTTCTTTGCTTAATAAAGTTCATATGGAATTGTTAAATGCTTCTTGATTACTATATGATTTTTCAAGTTTGCTCCAAAGGAGCTGGAAAAATTGGGTGACGTTGCCAAAGTAGAACTCCTTTGTTTATGTGAGAAAGTTTCTCCACGTGACTAAAATTGATAATGAACCCTGCCTTATTCTAGCAATAAATGATTTGCACACATAGATATATGAGCTAATGAATGGACGGAGGGGAGATGGTCCCAGGGATCTCATTGAGATACATTTCCAATGCAAGTTTACTTTTAATATCTAATAGTTATCAGATGTGCATTCCATTTATGCTTCATTCGGTTGTGCACCAATTAATACTTGTAATGAAGTCAGTCCAGAGGAAAACTTTTAAACTTAGTGCTTTATCATAGTGACAGGAAATTTAATAAAAATTAATTAAATCCGTATACATATTTCATTGCAAAGAGATATGACAGGAATCAGTAAAAGTTTTCTATGCATAAATACTGAGTACATCAGAAAAAATAGTTATAGGAAAGTGAAGTAGAAATACCAGTTCATACAGGACAGAAATGATGTAATATTTCTTACTGTTAAGCAAGGATTTGTTCGTATGTTTTAGACGTGGGTGATTTTGTGAATCAGATCACTGTGGTTGCCCTGGATACGCGGACAGTGATCTAAGTTGTTGTGTAAGATGCCACTGTTTACGAGTGCACTGCAATCTTTACAATTGTTTAAACTTAAGTGACGAAAATTTTTAAATGTCATATAAAAATTTTCGGGACAGCCTATTTTTCAAAATTCTTTTTAGCAGTATTGGGAACAAAAAAGGTTGAAGACCATTGGCTTAAAGCAGTAGATCTCAAGAGGGATGGTAATACTCACTGGGGAGCATATTGGAATTCTGGAAGAGTTCTTTGGTTGGCACAGTGATTGAAGGGCCTTATGGTCCTTTGGTTATTGGGGGCCAAGGAAGCTAGACATCCTGCAATGTATAACAAAGAATATTACTGTTTCTCATAACTTTTCTAAAGTCCTGCTGGACTAGTCCACTGCAAATATGAATGAGAAGAAATTTAACACATAGTAATCTTGAGGCATATTTAAAAGAAGGAATTTATATAAAACACTAAGTCCAGGAATTTTAGGAGAGGGCCATTTTAGTGGGCAATATTTAAGTGAAATAGATATTTTCTCAAAATCGTTAAATAATAACTCCATGCATCGTCTATTTGGTGTATTAAATATCGAACTATATATTTAGATGGAAAGAGTTTGCAGTAGGGCAGGAACTGCACAAGCAATATAAGTGATGAAAAATATGTAACCTAGAACCAAATACTAAATTTTCAGTAACATGAAAAGCAGATCTTACTGAATTTCATTCTACTTTCTCAGACACCAGCATGATCGCACTATTTAATACTGTAATGTGGTCCACACCCTTACCACCCCCCTACCCCTCTAGCACTTTCCTGTTCCTTTTTCACCCCAAACATTTACCACTTCCTTTGTTGGTTATTTATTAATTTTTGTATTGTCTTTTCGTCTCCTTTGCTTAAAAGACACAGTGTAAGAGGAGAGGGTGGGAGGCAGAAAGAACAGCCCTTTTGAGGAGTTTGGGTTTAACAAAGAGGAGAGAAATTGGTGGTAGCTAGAGGGGGTAGAGCATATGGAGTCAGGAATTTTTTTTAAACAAACTTCTTAATTGAGTTATACGTATAGAAAATTGTACAAATCTTAAGTGTATAATACACTTCTGTGAAATGAACTAATCTGTGCAGTCAGCACCCAATTTAAGAAATGAACATTACCATTACCAGCATATCACAGTCCATCCCTGATGCCTCTTCCTGTCATTAATCATCCCCCAGCCAAACCTACTGGGGGTTATTCTGATTTTGATCACCAAATCTGATTTTGCTTATTTTCAAACCTTATGTAACTGGAATTATCCAGCATGTACTCTTCCTTTTTTTTTTTTAAAGATTTTATTTATTTATTTGAGAGAGAGAGAATGAGAGAGAGCACATGAGATGGGGGAGGGTCAGAGGGAGAAGCAGACTCCCTGCCGAGCAGGAAGCCCGATGCGGGACTCGATCCAGGGACTCCAGGATCATGACCTGAGCCGAAGGCAGTCGCTTAACCAACTGAGCCACCCAGGCGCCCCAGCATGTACTCTTTCAAGGTTGACTTCTACTCAACCGTGGCTGTGGGATTTGGTTTATACTGTTCATCTAGGAGTAGTATAGTCATATTCCTTGTGGGAATAGTTCACAATTTATCCATTCTATTGTCGGTGGATGTTCGGGGTGTTGCCAGGTTTTAGATGTTCTGAATAATGCTTCTGTGAATATGCTTTTATTGTACATATCATGTATTTCAGATATGGGTGTTTGCACTTGGGGTGGAATTACTTTCCAAGATGATTTTTTTTTTTTAAGATTTTGTTTATTTGACAGAGAGACAGCGAGAGAGGGAACACAAGCAGGGGGAGTGGGAGAGGGAGAAGAAGGCTTCCCGCAGAGCAGGGAGCCCGATGTGGGACTCGACCCCAGGACCCTGGGATCATGACCTGAGCCGAAGGCACATGCTTAATGACTGAGCCCCCCAGGCGCCCCCCAAAGTGATTTTTACCAATTTTTACTCCCAACAGCATTAAATCAGAGTTCCCATTGCTCTGTACCTCCACCAACACTTGAGCTGTGTATTGCTTATAAAGCTGTGTTTTTAATTTGTATTTGCTTGATGAGTAATCGTGTTGTGTTCCTTTTAATCTCTTCATTAGCCAATTGGAATGTCCTCTTTCTAGAAGTATCTGAATCTATTGCCTGCTTTTTGTACTCAGGTCACTTACCTTTTTCTTTCTGCCATTTAGTGCTTTGTACATGCAGAACTCTTATTTCAGGCATTTTTCTCAGATGTTTTTCTCCCACTCTCTCACGTGCATATTCATTCTTTTAATGATGTTTTTTGATGAACAGAAGTTTTTAATTTTAATGAAGTCCAGTGTTTTCCTAAGTCTTTGGAAAAATCTTTTAAAATTTTGTGTATAACAAAGTCTTGAAGATAGTTTTGGTTTTCATTTAGAAGTTTGATTGTCTTACTTTTCACATTTAGGTTATAATTTATCATGGATTGATTTTTGTGTGTGTGTGTCTGGTATGAGGGGTCAAGAATTGTTTTTTTCTCACATGAACATTCAGTGGTTCCAGCCCCATTTATCAGAATGTCCATCTGGATTCACTCCCACAGTGCCATCATAGTCATAAATCAAGTGGGTCTTTTTTGGACTTGCTATTTTGTTCCATTGGTCTTTTTCTCTTTGAGGCTGTATTACATTTTCTTAATTATAATAGCTTTATAATAACATCTTCCTATTTTAGTATAAATTTTCCAATTCTTTCTTCTGCAAGAGGCATTGAAAATGCCCTTTGCATTCTCAGCTTGTCATTTTCCAAAGGCATTGGGATTTTGATTGGAACCACATTGACTCTCTTAATTTGGAGAGAATTTACATCTTTCAGTATGAGGTCTTCTAACACACGAGCATGATGTATTCCTTCATTTATTTAGTTCTTTAATTTGTCTCAGAAGATTTTGTGGTTTTTGTGTTAAGACCTTACTTATCTTTTGTTAGAGTTATTTCTTGGCTCCTTGGTTTTTGAATGCTATTGGAAATGGTATCATTTTTAGATTGCACACATTTCTTTTGCTAGTATACATGAGGACAGTTGATTTTTGTTTATTGAACTTGTATTCATCAGCCTTACTAAATTCACTTTTCATGATTTCTAAATTCCTTTGACTATTCTTGTACAATTAAGTCATTTGCTAATAATGACAGTTTTATTTTTTCCCTTCTGATCCGTGTAATTTAAATTTTTTTTCCTTATTATACTGACTAGTATATCTGTTACTGTCTTTAGTAATTGACCTGTAAAGGTGATGTTAGTTATAGATATTTTATAATTACTCTTTATCAGATTCAAAAAGATTCCCTTTTCTACCCAGTTTGCTATGAACTTTTAATTAAGAATGACTGTTGATTAGGTATGACACCAAAAGCCCGTGTGATTAAAAGATTGATAAATTGAACTTCACTGAAGTTAAAACTCAAAAAAAAAAAAAAAAAGACAGTGAAAAAACAAGCCATGGATGGGGAGAAAATATTTGTAAATCTTATTTCTGAGAAAAGACTTGTATCCAAGATACTACTTTTAAAACTCAATAAGAAGACGACAAATTGTGGCGCCTGGGTGGCTCAGTTGGTTAAGCGACTGCCTTCGGCTCAGGTCATGATCCTGGAGTCCCGGGATCGAGTCCCGCATCGGGCTCCCTGCTCGGCGGCGAGCCTGCTTCTTCCTCTCTCTCTCTCATTCTGTCTCAAATAAATAAATAAAATCTTAAAAAAAAAAAAAAAAAGAAGATGACAAATTGTCCAGTAAAAAAAATGAGCAAAAGATTTGAAATGACATTTCACCAAAGACCTGTACGAATGGCTAATAAGCACATGAAATGACACTTAACCTCATTAGTCATTAGGGAAATGCACATTTAAAACCATAATAGATAGCATTTCACTCCCATAAAATGCTATAAAAAAAATGGCAGACTAGTGTTGGTGGCCACACAAAGGTGACAGGGACCTTTAGGTGTTGCTGATAGGAATGTAAAGTGGTGCAGCCACTATGGAAAAACAGTGACAGAAGGTTTTTTTTGTTGTTGTTAAATAGAAATTTACAATATGATCCAGCTATTGCACTCCTGTGTGTCTACTCAAGACAAATGAAAACATTTGTCTACACAAAATCTTGTGTGTGACTGTTCGTAGTAGTATTTTTTGTAATAGTCAAAAAGTGGAAACAACCCAGATGTCCATCAGTGGATGAATGGGTAAACGAAATGTGTCTCTCTCCCTGCACTGGAATACTGTTTGGTAATCAAGAGGAAAAAGTACTGACTGATTCATTCTTGTAACATGGGTAAACCTGAAAAACACTGTGTTTGCTGTGTGGAAGAAGGACACAGAGGACTGTCTGTTGTACGAGTTTATGCATATGAAATGTCCACCGAAGGCACAGTTTTAGGAAAAAAGTGGTTACCTGGGGATGAAGGTAGGAACAGGGAGTGACTGCAGGTGAGTGTGAGCGATCTTTTATGATAATGGAAATGTTTTAAAATTGCGTGGTGGTGATGGTCGTACAACTCTGTAAATTTACTAAAAGTTACTCATTTGCATACTTAAAATGACTGAATTTTACTTTATGTAAATTCTACTACTCTTTCCACGCCTACTAAAAATTTATATGATTTTCACTTTTATGCTGTTAATTTTATAAATTTAAACACTTAATATTAAACCAGTCTTGAATCTTAGACTGAATGTAACTTGGTCTTGATATATTGTATTTTATTTATGTTACCACTATGTATGATTTACTAATATTTTGTTTAGGATTTTTTGAGACTATGTTTATCAGAAAGATTAGCCTGTCGTGTTTTTTTCTTAAAATGTTCTTAATCAAGTTTTTGTTTTGCAGTTCTCCATGTAAGTGTAAGATTGATGTTAATTTTTTTTTAAGATTTTGTTTTTTTTAAGTAATCTCTGTACACAACGTGGGGCTCAAAATGACAACCCCGAGATTAAGAGTGCTCTACCCACTGAGCCAGCCAGGCGCCCTCCCCCCCTCCAATTTTTTTCATTATATGTTTGGAGGAATTTACTATTGGAGCCACATGGGCATGTAGTTTCCTTTGTAGAAAGGTTTTAAATTAATGTATTCACTTTCTTTCATGTGTATTTGTGTTTTCAGATTTTCTCTTTGTCATTTTTAATAAGTTTTGTTTTTCTTGAAATGTATCCATTTCATGTCCTTTTCAAATGTATAGGGCCATGGTTGTTAATAATCTCTTCTTGTTTTAATCTGTATAAAATCTATAGTATTATCCTCCTTTTCATTCTTACGATTAGGATTTGTGCCTTCTTTGATTTTTCCATGATCAGTCTTGCCAAAGCCTATCATTTGTTTTAGTATTTTTTCAAATAAGCAACTTCTTTGATTTTTTTTTTTTTTCCTGAACATGTGTTTTCTATTTTTTTAAAAAATTTTGTTCCAGTTTTTACTATTTTTTCTACTTCGGGGGTTAATTTTTTTCTATCTCCTATTTCTTAGTAGGAATACTTAATAAGGATATTTGCTTGCTTGCTTTGTTGGTTACTGTGGGAGTTTTGTTAAAATCCACTGCGGTTGTAGATTTGTCAGTTTTTCTTTTTGGTTCATCAGTTTTATGTATTTTGGGGCTGTCTTATTTTATATATGCCAGTTTAGAATTCCTATGACTTTTAGTGGACCATCATATTTATTATTATAAAAAGACCCTCTAGCTGGAGTGATTATTGTTTGCCTGAGATCTCCTTTGTCAGATGTGGGATGACTTCACAAGTTTCTTTTTGGTTAGTGTTTATGTGGTTTTTACCCTTTTACTGTAGCTATTCTGTGCCCTTATCTTTTAAGGCATCTCTCATAAGCAGTAAACTCTACTCTCATAATCTGCTGCCTGAAGAATTCCCTGTGGTGTCTCTTTTGGTGTGGGCCTGTTGGTGACAAACCTCGTGTGTGTGTGTGTAAAAAGTCATTTCACCATCATTTTCGAAGGATAGGTTTGCTTAGTTTAAAATTCTAGATGGGTTATTACTTTCTTTTCCCAGTTTAGAGCTGTCATCCACTTTCTGTTGAGAAGTCAGCTGTCAGTCACTCTTTTAGCCGGTGGTCTTGGTATGGTTTTCTTTGTGTTTATCCTGTTTTATCTTTAACCTTCAGAGGTCCTGAACAAAAGCCTGTGGTGTTCCTCTTTGGCAAGCCCTGAGCTGCAATTTTTTCCCCATTTCTGTGAGACTGTTCAGAAACTTACATTTGTCTTGACGTTGTCATACATTCTGACTGTCTTAGCTGTTCTCCATTGTCCTCAAACTAGATGTCTTATGTTTTTTATCTAGGGTTTCGTGAAAGAATTGGTCTGATAATCTCTTCTATTAGAGCTGGCAGTGAAAGTCCACATAATTGCCTTTTCTTTTTTAAGGTGAGCAGTATTACAGTGTTACTATAGCTGATGGGAATGGTTCTTGAAAGAGGGATACTGTTGACGATGCCAGCCAGGCAAGGGGTAATTGCTAGAGTGGTGGTCCTGAAGAGAGAAGAAGGGGTGGAATTTAGTGCGTCAGTTGGTTTTGGTCATGAGTTAGTTCACCTGAAGTAACAGGAGGGAGGGCAGAGTGTAAGAGTTTAAACCTGGTGGGTAGGTAGATTTGGTGGTGGGTGTTGGTGAAATTTTTTTTCTGAATGCATCTGTTTTCTTAGTTGGTGTCAGGTTTGGGTGGGAGGTTTGAGGCTTAAGGAGAGAGAGGAGTTAGGAAATGGTCTGTAGTTGAGTGTAAGGGTGAACGGAGCAGGGAGATACTGTAGGATTGCCTGGTAGCATAAAGGCTCGCTCCGCCAAAGTGAGCGGGAATGGACGTGGGGGATTTAAAAAGTAAAAGAAACATGCCCGACCTCAAATAAAACTGTGATATTATCAAATAAGAAATTTGTAATCTGGAGGGACAGAGGCGAAACTGTACTTTTAGGTTCTGAATGTTCAAGATTGTGCGGTATGTTTCTAAAGTAAAAACAAAAAGGGTATTAAAAATTTTTAAATGTAGGGTGCCTGGATGGCTCAGTTGGTTGAGCGACTGCCTTCGGCTCAGGTCATGATCCTGGAGTCCCTGGATCGAGTCCCGCATCGGGCTCCCTGCTCAGCAAGGAACCTGCTTCTCCCTCTGACCCTCCCCACTCTCATGTGCTCTCTCTCATTCTCTCTCTCTCAAATAAATAAATAAAATCTTTAAAAAAAATTTTTTTTTTAAATGTAGTCTCAAGGTCACAAATGTTTAACATTCCATGGAGAAAAGTAATTATTTCTAAAATAAACCATGAATCCCATGTTCCCATGAAGTCCCACCTAGTTGTGTGGGTTAGGACCACACTTAGGGCCACACCACGTCTTCCACCTCTGCTGGGACTGGTGTGTGTGAATGGGCTGCATGTGTCCAGAGCAAACCCTGATTCCCTGAGCTCCTGGCATGGCTTCCGACACCTAGTCTCTCTAGCCTGGGTGTGGATTTCAAAGCGTGGAGTGGATGTCGGTGAAAGCCCCCTTTGGAGCACTGGTTAATGTGTTAGAGGGCACGCTCATGGTGTAGCCCACACTGAGGTTGGAGGACGTGATGGATCCATGATGCAGTTACCTGGGGCTCCTTCAGGACCACCTCATGCAGAGTTCCTGTGTGTCCCATCTGCTTTCTCCTCTTTGTTGCTTTGGCTCCTCTTTCATCTGTTTCCTTCCCCAATATGGCACTTCATTTAGCTACTTTTATGAACCAGTATGTATACTAAGCAACATTTTATATTCTCAATTTAAATTATATTCTCAGGGTTGAACAGTTTTTCTTTTAACAAATATATCCAAGTGACTTAGAATTTTTTGGCCCTAAAAATATTATTCATGGAAAAAACTAACTATGAAGACATATATCACGTATTCAAAAATGTTTAAAGACTAATATATTGAGTACCCATCACCTAACTTAAGCAGCACAGTGTTACAAATAAGATTGACGTTCTCTGTGACCATTGCCAATCACATCTCCCTTCCCGCAGAGGTCACCACCAGTTGAATTTGGTATTTATCATTTCCATGCATATTTTATATCCCTAAATAGCTTTCTTTTACTGTTTATTTATTTACTTAGTAAGCTATATGCCCAGTGTGGGGCTTGAACTCACAACCCTGAGATCAAAAGTCACATGCTCCACTGACTGAACCAGGCTGCTGCCCCCCTAAATAGCATTCTTTTAAAAAAACGTTGTGTAAATGGTTATTATCCTGTGTATGTTTCGGTAAATATAATATTATATTGTTATTAAATATGTAAATTCATATTGATGTTATATTTTAAGGCATAATAAATATACGTAATTATATGTTCTTCAGCATTTAGATTTTTCCATATTTATACCTTAATTCCTTCATTTTCATGCTGAACATGTAATATTCTGTTGTATAAATATATCTTAATTTTATTAAAAATTCTTCTAATGGATTTTAGGTTATTTCTGATTTTTTTTTTTTTTTTTGCAACTTTATGTTGCATTGAATGCTACTGTACATATTCCTTGGGCATCTGTTTGAGATTTTCTAGGGAATGTATAGCTAAGAACTGATGGATTGTAGGGTATGTGCTCTGTCAGTTGCAGTTCTCAACTCCCACAGGAATGTGTGGGCTCGGGATGTCCCAGCCTTGGCTGGCACTTGATATTACGTCTAGTCCCAGTTACTTTATGCTGGACTCATAACAGAGTAAACTGCTGAGTGTGTACCTTCTATGCTGTAATTTTACTTTGTTTTGTATTTGTTCATAAATGGGAGCCTTTTCTCATACAGTTTTATTTTATAAAAACGAATGCCTTTGTTGAGCCACAGAATAAGTGATCCCTTAAGAATTTCTTTTCTCTGCTCCAAATCTATGATTCTGTGATAAACTCATATTTGTGAAATAGTTTGCTCAGATGTTAAATCTGCAGCCCCCTACGGCAGGCATCCACAGAGTCAGACTGATTGTCAGTGATTTGCCCTTCCCACTGGGTTGACGTTTGCACTGCTCGGCCACAGGGGTGCTGGTCAGACTGCCATCATCTCTGGAGGAGCCAAGGACGTGGCATCAGTCTGTAGTCCTTTATGTTAATAGGAATGGATTCATTTGTATTATTAAATTAATAAATGTTTAAAAATTTAATTTTAGTTTTTAATAGAGTAATATTGGTAGATACAATCTAAAGTAAGTCTCTTCCTCTAAGAGTGTAAAGGGGTCCTGAGACACCTCAGTTTGAGAACCACTGCTTTAGGCACATGGTAGCTGTACAAGCAGATGTTTTATTCTTCCTCATGCTGGTCTTTGAGAAGGAAAACTTAAGTAGTATTCCTTTAATGGGTAAATTCAGTTGATATTCAAGTTACATATGAATCTTAAATAAATTTTCAATTCATTGCCTTAAAATCTTGTTTATAACTAGATTATATTTGTAAATAAAATGCTTTGCAGGTGCTGACCTTAAGGAGAGAGTCAAAATGAATCCCAGTGAAGTTGGTCCTTTTGTCTCCAAAATAAGAGCAGTGATTAATGAAATCGGTAAGCTCAATTAAACTCCTTTTAGCATGCTGAAGATGACCTTAAATGTCAGATTTAGAAAGTTGCACACTGTCCTTATATATAAGCTTTGGCTAAAGTACTTATGTAATTAGATAATCATGATCTGTAACTGGTTGCTGCGGAGAGAAATGTGACGTATTTAATTTGAAAAATTGTGAAAAATATTATATAATTAAAGATGCCTCCTATATGTGATGACATGGCATATGAAGGTAGTTATTAGCAAACAAAGAGAATATCTCCCTGATAATTGCATAGACATATATTTATAGATTTGGTGGTGTTTTGTTGTTTGTATAAATAGGATCATACTATTTCCTTAGAATTATAGACTTCTGGGTAATATTTATGTGTCAGCACATATCAACTTACTTTTATTAATACTTTTTAATATATTGTGGTGTAGTGATCCAAGCATTGTCTTATCCAAAATTTTAAATTGCTTCATTAATGTGTAGAGATGTTTTTTCCATTTTTGTTATTTATAATTAAGCAATGAGTATCTTTGTATCAAGTCTTTCAGAGCATTAGTATGTGTACTTATGGGATAGAGTCTGAACATGGAATTACAGTTCTAGGTATCATGTGTTCATTTTACATTTTAATTATTTTTACCAGATTATATTCCAAGAAGACTGTAATAATTTACATTCCCATCAGTTATGTGACAATACTTGTTTCCTCATGTTTTTGCCAACAGTTAATGTTGCTGCTTTTCAAATTTGCCAAGGTTAAAAAAAAAAAGACATCTTAGCATTTTATTTTAATTAATTTTTTGACATCTTCGCATTTTAAAATTTGCTTTTCCCCAGATGCTTGTGTGATGTTTTATCTTTTCACGTTGGACTGCGTCTCCCCTTCTGCACATTGCATTTTCATATCCTTCCTCCTCTTCTCCATAGCATTATTTAATGAACAACTGGTTACTTATTTAAGAGCCACTTTGTAGTGGTCTTTCGTTGTTAAATGTATTACAGATTCTGTCTCTGAATGTGCTACCCTAATTCAATTCGAGTATTTAAATTGAAAACCTTTAATATCTTGAGGGTATGAAATTCCCTTCATTATTCTTTTTCTTTTCTCCTTGAAGATTTTCTTTGGTAATTCCCACACATCAGTTCTTACCAAATGAATTTGGAATTATTAGTTTCTAAAGCAAGGAGGAAAAATACTGTCACGGGACTGTGTTTGGAATTTCTCTAAATCTTATTTAGAAAGAATTGACTTTTTTGTGATATTGAATCTTTCCATCTGTGATGTGTATGGGTTTCATTCCGTGTGTGTGTGTGTGTGGGGGGGTGTCATCCCTTTTTTTAATGTCCTTCAAGAAAGTTTTCTTCACATTTGCCTTGCTTGGTCTTCCATCTTTTTTTCCAGTTCAGATTTATACTTGCTATTTTATAGCATTTATTCCTTTGAATGGGATCTTTTTCTCCTATTTCTGTTGAAGTCTTATTGTAGTTCTATAGGAAAGTTACTAAGTTTTAAGTGCTTATTTTATATAACACCAACTTGATAATTACTTTTATTAGCTGTTGTTATTTCTCAGTTAATTTTCTTGTGTTTTCCAGATGAAAGTTCATTATCTATAAATAATGCTATTTTTATTTTTGCTTTTCCCAGCATTTTAATCTTACATATTTTTCATGTTTTATATTGGCTAAGCCCTTCGGTACAGTATTCAGTTGTTGGAGTGCGTTCATCCTTATCTTCCTTATCTTTATTTGATTTTGATGAATGCTTTTAATATTTTGCCAGTAATTAGCAAGTTCAGGGAGTTTTCTTCTGTTTCACCTTGTTAGGAATTTGTTACTGTTTTTTAATCAGGAATATGTGTTAAAGTTTGTCAAATGCTTTTTTGATGTATGTCAGTATTTATGCAGTTGACCCTTGAACAACGTGGGGCTTAGGGCTGCTGACCCCAACACGGTCGAAAATCCGTGTATTACAAATTGTGTGTATTTGATTCCTCCAAGACTTAACTACAGAAGCCTACTTTTGACCAGAAGCCTTACTGATAACAGAAACAGTTGAATAACACATATATGTTTTATGTATTATATAGTATATTCTTACAATAAAGTGGTAATATTTTGATAATAATATTTCTGATATTAATATAATAATATTCTTAGAATAAAGTAAGCTAGAGAAAATAAAATGTTATTAAGGAGATCGTAAGGAAGAGAAAATACATTTATAGTACTGTCCTGTATTTATTGAAAAAAATTTCTATATAAATGGACCTGCAACAAGTCAAACCTGTGTTGTTCAAGGGTCAGCTGTAACTGGTATATATCCTTTAGTATGCTAAATTGTATTAATAGAGTTATTAATGCTGTGCTGGCTTTGTGTTACTAAAATAAACCCTACCTGGTCATTGTGGTTAGTGGTTATAGTGGTTTTTAATATAAACTGCTGGATTCAATTTTTATATGTTTTGCTATAATCATAAATGAGATTAATCTTCTAGTTCTTTTTTTATGTGTTATCCTTTTCTGGCTTGGTATCAAGGTTGTATAACTTCATAGAATGAGGTGAAAAGCTTTCTGTCTTTTTTTCTGTGCTATACAGGGAAGTCATCTGTTATTTCAGAGTTTAGTTGAATTTGACCATGTAACATCTTTTGGGGTCTTGTGTGGTTTTGTTACTGTTTACTTGTGTTTTGTTTGTTTTTTAGAGTTAAGTTTTAGAATATATTTGTTTTGATTTCTGGAATGGTGGTTGTTACCTTTCTATCTTTTTTAAGTCCCGTGTGCTGTTTCTAGCGACTCTCCTTTGCTTCTCTCTTCAGCTTCAGCCTCATGGTCAGATCACATGTCCCCTGAGGCAGAGCATGGACTTGGTTTACATATTGGTCAGGGAGCATGACCTTGGAAGTAGAAGTTGATGTTGTCTTTAACTTTATATGTACGGTAGGGGAGTGGCTGAGACTGGTCCTGTTGTAAACATCACATTGATGTTTCTTTCAAGCTTCTTTTCATTTTATTGATTTTGAAATTAGAATTTTTCTGGGACTTTTAAAATGAAGAACTGTTTCTATTTTTGCAGTGGCATTTTCTTTTTTTTTTTTAAAGATTTTATTTATTTATTTGACAGAGAGAGACACAGTGAGACAGGGAACACAAGCAGGGGGAGTGGGAGAGGGAGAAGCAGGCTTCCCGCGGAGCAGGGAGCCGGATGTGGGGCTCGATCCCAGGACCCTGGGATCATGACCTGAGCCGAAGGCAGACGCTTAACTTAACGACTGAGCCACCCAGGCGCCCCATCAGTGGCATTTTCTTTTCAGTGATTGTAGCTGTAGCATTTCTGTCTGGATCCTAATCCAGTCTACTTTTTTCTGTCCAACGAGTTCCCCAATTTTTGTTAATGGTACTTTTTATTACATTACAATGGACATAAAATTTTTAAGTTGTCTTTTGTGGTGACTTACTGAGATTTTGAGGGGCAGATAGAAACTTAAGTGTCTTGATCTAATCTGCTCATTTAATGTATTAAACCAGGGCAGGCAAACTTTTTCTTAGGCTTTATGGTCTCTTTTGTAGCTACTCAACTTTTTTTTTTAAGGACTATTTTCCTAGAGCACTTTTAGGTTCACATCAGAATTGAGGGGAAGGTATAGAGATTTCTTTTATACCCCCTGTCACCACATATGCATAGCCTCCTCTGTTATCAACATCTGCCACTAGAGTGGGACATTTATTATAGCTGATGAACCTCCATTGATAAATCACAATTATCCAAAACTCATGGTTTACATTAGGGTTCACTCTTGGTGTTGTACATTCTGTGGATTTGGATAAATATATAATGACGTGTGTCCATCATTATAGTGTCATACAGAGTATTTTCGGTGCTCTAAAAATTATCTGTGCTCACCATGTTCTCCCTTCTCTCCTCTCTGACAGCCTGTTTTTACTGTCTCCCTAGTTTTCCATTTCCGGAATGTCATATAGTTGGAATCATATAGTATGTAGCCTTTTCAAATTGGCTTCTTTCACTTAGTAAGATACATGAAAGTTTTCTCCCTTTTTATGCCTTGATATCTTATGTGTTTCTAGTGCTGAATAATACTCCATTGTTTGATGTGCCACAGTTTATTTATCCATTTACTCACTGAAGGACATCTTGGTTGCTTCCAAGTTTTGACAGTTATGAATAAAGATGCTAGAAACATCTCTATGTGTAGGGTTTTGTGTTGACACAGGTTGTCATTGCTTTTGGGAAAGTACCAAGGAGCATAATTCCTGGATCATCTGGCAAGAGTGTTTAGTTTTATAAAAAAAACCTGCCTAACTCTCTTCCAAAGTACTGACTGTGCCGTTTTGCATTCCCACCAGCAATGAATGAGTTTCTGTAGCTCCACATCTTTGTCAGCATTTGATATCAGGTTCCAGATTTTAGCCATTCTAATAGGTGTGTAGTGGTATCTTGTTGTTTTAATTTGTATTTCCGTGATGACATATGATGTAGAGCATCTTTTCGTATGTTTATTTCCTATCTGTATACCCATGGTGAGGTGTCTGTTGAGATTTTGGCCCAGTTTTTAATTGAGTAGTTTGTATTTCTTGTTGTTGAATTTAAGAGTTCTTTGTATATGTTAGATAACAGTTCTTTATCAAGTATCAGAAAATTCTGTAAATATATTCTCCCAGCTTGTAGCTTTCATTGTAATCTTCTCATTCTCTTGATGTTATCTTTTGTAATAAGTTTTTCACTTTAATAAAGTCCAGTTTATTATTTCTTTCATGGATTGTGCTTTGGTGTTGTATATAAAAAGTTGTTGGTCATCCAGGTTATCTCCTAGGTCATCTAGGTTTTCTCTGTTATCTTCTAGCAGTTTCATGGTTTTGTGCTTTGCAGTTAGAACTGTGATCCATTTTGACTTAATTTTTGTGAAAGGTGTAATTTTGTTTGTAGATTCCTGATTTTGCTTAAGAATGTTACTGTCTCAGTACCGTTTGTTGAAAAGACTATCTGTGGTCCACTGTATTGCCTTTTTCTCTTTGTCAGAGATCAGTTGATTTATGGGAGTCTGTTTCTGGGCTTTCTGTTTTATTTATGTGTTCTTTTGCCAGTAACCACACTGTCTTGATTGCTGTAGCTTTACAGTGAGTCTAGACACTGGGTAGTGTCAGTGCCACAACTTTGTTCTTGTCCTTTAATATTGTATTGGCTATTCTGGGTCTTTTGCCTCTACATATAAACTTGAGAATTTGTTGATAGCCACAAAATAACTTGCAGGGATTTTGATCGGGATTGCATTGAATCTATACATCAAATTAGGAAGAACTGACATCTGGACAATACTGAGTCTTCCTATCCATGAACATGGACTATCTCCCCATTTATTTAGTTCTTTGATTTCATACATTAGTTTTATAGCTTTTCTCAGATCTTGTTCATATTTTGTTGGGTTTATACCTAAGTATTTTATTTTGAGGGATGTTAATGTAAGTGGTATTGTGTTTCTAATTTCAAATTCCACTTATTCATTATTGGTATGTGGAAAATGGTTGACTTTTGTGTATTTACCCTGTGTCTTGCAACCTTGGTATAACTGTGTATTTGTTCCAGGAAGTTTTTTGTTAATTCTTTCATATCTTCTGCATTGTAGACACTCATGTCATTTGTAAGCAAAGACAGTTTGATGTCTTCTTTCTCAATCTGTATTACCTTTTATTTCTTTTTATGGTTTACATTTGCAAAGATTTTTAGTATGATGTTGAAAAGAACTAGTGAGGAGACGTCCTTGCGTTGTACTAGGTACTCAACTTTGACAGATAGTGCTGAAGCAGCCACAGAGAAAATGTAAACAAATGTGTGTTTCTCTGTTTGAATAAAACAGTATGCACTGTGAAATTTAAATTTTAAATAGTTTCCATGTGTTATGAAACAGTATATTTAATTCGTTTCCTTATTTTGAACTGTTTAAATATATAGAAACCATCTTAGCATACAGGTTTTGCTAAAATAAGCACTGCGTCTGATTTTCTTCCTTCTCTTCCTCCCTCCCTCCCTCCCTTCTTTCCATCCATCTATTCATCCATCTCAGATGTCTCCTATCTTCTTTATTTTTCCTGGTTTTTGGAATTCTAGTCTTCCACTCTTTTATTTATATATATATATACATATATATATGTATATATACACACACACACACACACACATATATGAAGAAATCTGCTTATTTCCAGTTTTGACTTGGACAACTTGCTTCATGTTTGGCTCAGGCCTTTTTGATTTTTGCATTTTGGAGATTTAAAGGTTTTAAGGTCTTTGTATCCTTTGCTAGGGAGTTCATGGAGCGGGAATGGAGCATAAGTCTTACAAAGGAGTTGGAGGGTGGAGAGTGGAAAGCGGAGTAAGAAAAACAAAACAAAAACCAAAAGAAAGTTCATCAAACCCTCCCAAAATGTGAAGAGGATAAAAGGGTACAACCTTAGGACAAATTAAATAATAAGATGATGAAATAAATCTAGTAATTACCATTAATGTCAGTTTACTAAACTTGTTGTTAAAGACATGGATGTTCAGATTTTATTAAGAAACTTAAATCAACTGTGTATTGTTAATAGTAGCCACCTCTGTTACAGCCTTTTTCATACCAGGAGATTACTAATCTTACTCTTTAAGACAAAAACCATTGTTAGTAAGAGGAGGACACTGCATGTATTAAAACGTTAAATTTTTCATAAGACTAAACTTGTATGATTCTGAAAACAGAGATCTAAAAGTATACAAATGAAGTTATATTGGATATATACAGGATAAATTGGCAAATCCTTCATCATTGTGGATGATTTCAATTCATCTCTTCCAATTTATCATGAGATTGAAAGACAAAAGTTAAAAATAAAGGTTTGAACAATGTGCGTATCAAAGTTGACTTAATAGACTCTTAACCCCAAATTGGAGAATGTGTATACTTCTCATGAACATACGAAACATTTACAAAAACGAATCATGTGCTGGACTCTAAAATCTCTGTTAAATTTCAGAAGATTAATACATAGAGACCATGTTCTCTGTTCACAATGCAACTAAGTTAGAAATAAAAATACACATAGAGATTTAAAAACCATAGATTTGTAAATTAAAAAAAAACTGTTAAGTTACTCATGGGTCAAAGAAGGAACTATTACAGGAAAAAGTACTAAGACTGACTGAATATAAAATTACTGTATATCCAAATTTTTGAGATTTGATTAAAGTGATAGTTTGAGGGGAAGTCATAACCTTAGATGCCTTTGTTAGCAAGGGAAAACCACTGGCAATAAGTAGCTAAGCATTGCCTTAAAAAGTTATGAATCCAAAGAAAGTTGAAGGAAGGCAGTAATACACGGATCAGAAATTAATGAGATGGAAGCTGGAGTTGCAGTGGGGAGAATTTGCATGAGGCCAAGCCTCTGAACAAAGAAGTAAAGGTTATTGAACAGTAGATGTTACAGATGAAAAGAGGAATGTGATTGTAGATAGAGCAGAGATTATAAAGCTTACAAGAAATACTGTGAAAATCTTTATGCTAATAAATAAGAAATTTCTGTCTCAAGAAGAAATTGTATTCTGGAATAATCATATTACCACTGGAGGGACTGAGTAGTAGTTGAAAGTTTTTTCACAGAGAAAGCGCCAGGCCTAGTTTTTACATGTTCAATGATTTGCCTTTAGGTGCTTTATCGGCCTATAAGGAACTGATCATTGCAAGCTTATACAAACTCCTCCACAGAATGGTACAGTCAGAGTTTATTCCTAAACTCAGTATTTCTTTTTTTTTTTTTTTAAAGATTTTATTTATTTGTCAGAGAGTGCACAGAAGTAGGGGGAACAGCAGAGGCAGAGGGAGAAGCAGGCTCCCCACTGAGCAGGGAGCCGGATGCGGGACTCGATCCTGGGACTCCAGGATCATGACCTGAGCCGAAGGCAGCAGCTTAACCGACTGAGCCACCCAGGCGCCCTAAACTCAGTATTTCTGATTAGTATGACTTTCACCTGTACATGTGGCAAAAACAATAGAACAGAGAGTTGAGAGGAGCCAGTCTTGCTTAGGAACATGGGTGAAATCCAATAGGTTTAAAAAAAAAAAAAAGACCAAGTTGTATTTTCTCAGGAATACAAAGAGGAGGAGGTTCCCATTTGAAAATCTTAAATTTAATTTGTGACATTAGTCATTTAAAATAAAATCATGTTTTTCCTTAATAGACTGATGAAAAGAATATGAGAGATGTCAAATCTATTCATAGAAAAAGGTCAAGGCAGACTAGAAATAGAAGGGAACTTCCTTAGCCTGATGAAAGGTGTCTGTTTCTTAGTAGTAAAACGTAAGAGTAGTCTCCTAAAATCAGGAAAAAACAAAAGGCCCACTGTTAGCACTTCTGTTCAGCAGTGTTCTGAAAATCCTGGCCTGTGTGGAAACGCAGGAAATGGAAATAAAATAATGACACAAAGAAGAAATGTAACACTGCCTGTCTCAAGTGGTATGATTGTCTCTGTTGAAATCTAAAAGGATCAACAAATTATTCAGAATAATGAGTGTCTCAAGAGAGCAAAATACAAGAACCATATTTAAAAATAATTAATTGTTCCTCTTTATGCCAGCAACAGCCAAGAAATGTCAGTCAAGAAAAGATACTACTGACAGCAGGAACAAAAATGAATCTAGAAATATACGTAAGCTATTTTGAAATTATGAAACTTTGTCATAAGACATTAAAAAAATGAAATGGAGACACATTATCTTCTTGAATAGGAGGATTCAGGATCAAGAAGATGATTCTCACAAATGATTCAATGTACAGATTCAATGTAATGACACTTACCTTCTCAGCATGAATTTTGTGAGGAATCTGATGAGCATAATGAAGCCCTCAAAATAGTCAGACATTCCTAAAGAAGAAAATACGGGGCCTTGGCTTATTAGCACTCAAGACTTATTTTAAAGATTTGTAAATTAAGGTGGTATGTTACAGGTTTTGGGATAGACAAATGAACCATGGAGTGGAATACAGAAGCCCAGCAGACACATATAAATGGGGAGACTGCCACAGGACAGAGGAAGCATTTGCTGGGGATGGCGAAGGCTGACTGCATTTATGAAAGAAAGTGAACTTTTATGATCTTGATGGAGTAAAATTGTTGAACACAAAATGCAGCCCATAAAAGGAAAGGTTTATAAATTCTACCAAATTAACCTTAAGAACATTTGTTCATTAAAAGGTGCTATGAAGAAAGTAGAAAGGAAAGCTACAAACTGGGAAGAAATACTTGAAACACATAGCTGCCAAAGCGTTCATTTATATATATGTGTGTGTGTGTGTGTGTGTGTGTGTGTGTGTATATATATATATATATGCATGCATACATGAATCAACACACACGTGCGTGCATGCTGCCTGGGGGTGTGTAAGACAGCACAAGAGAGAGTCATGTTTCACACATCTGTCAGATGAGCCACATATTCTTATGCCTGAAACCACCAAGAGTTAGTGAAGAAGTGGATCACCAGGCATATTGACTCACTTCTGATGAGAGTACAAATTGATGTAACTGTTTAGGAAAACAATTTGGTGGGGTCTTACAAAGTTGAACATTCTCATTCCATAAGACTCGAAAGTTCACTTCTTTAGGAGGCATTTACCTAGAGGATAAGCCCTTTAACACTTTTTACTGGACCCATAGTAAAACGTACCCACAGTTTATCCCAATAAACACATAGGGTGGGCATCAAAGGTTCATGAAAATAATAACCTTTCTCTGTGCACTGCATGTGGATACTATGCTCTTTTAATTTTAAAAATACCTGATTTTTTTTATTTTTTAAGATTTTATTTATTTTTCTGACAGAGAGAGACACAGCAAGAGAGGGAACACAAGCAGGGGGAGTGGGAGAGGGAGAAGCAGATTCCCCGCTGAGCAGGGAGCCCGATGCGGGGCTCGACCCCAGGACCCTGGGATCATGACCTGAGCCGAAGGCAGATGCTTAATGACTGAGCCACCCAGCTGCCCCTAAAAATACCTGATTTTGACCCAATGAATGTATTGCTACTTGGAGTTTGAAACTACACTGTTCTATAGGCATTTTGTGCATGTGTCCTAGGGAAGCTTATACCAGGATATAAGAAAAAGACTTTATAGTAGCAATATTATTAATAATAAAAAGCTGAAGACAACCGAATTTCAGTGACAGGAGAATGGATGAATGTTTTTGTATATTTGTACAGTTGTACTGTAGATAGCATTGTGCCTAAATGAATAACTACAGGTGTAACAACATGGATAAATCTTTGAAACATTGAATTAAAACAATGTATTTTTTATAAAACTAAAAGCATGCAAAACAGTATATAGTTTAGAAATGTGTGTATACTGAAATCACATACAGGCACACACACAGGAAAAAAAGGAGGGTGATAAGCAGAGAAGTCACAGTAGTCATTACTTTTGGGTTTGGGAAGGCCGATGGAAGAGTAGGTGAGGAACACATGGGCAGATAGGGTGTTCTGACACCATTCTTACGTTGGTAATCTTAAGGAAGTCTGTTATTATGCTTCCTTACATGTGTATGCTACATACATTCTTTATATTTGCCAAATTAGATCAGTTTTTAAAATACTCATCTATCTTGAATTCTGCAAACATTTCTAATGTTATTTCTTGAGTAACTTTCTTCATATTCCACCTTGATTCTTATTTTCAGGAGAAGCCAGAATTCTAGATTTTTTAGAAACAATCTCCTAGTTTTAAGGTTTTCAAGGGAGAGTAAAAAACCCTTTGAGTGTAAACAAAATTGGTTTTTGGACCAGATTCTGCACATAGGCGTCCAACTTTCCTTGGTTGGTTGGTCCTTCCCCACCAGTTCTTCTGGCACGGTCAGTTTGCTTTCTGTTGAGCAGGGCTTCCGGAGCCATTGTGTCCATGGGAGAGGTCTTGTCTGGAGGATGTGAGCGGATGCGGCGGGTGAGGACCCCGCATCGCACTCGTGGGGCTCTTTCATGCACAGATATGCTGACGCCTGTTCATAGAGGCTCAGGATGATTGCTGGTTTTCGAGAATTTTGTGAACTGGTTGTCACAACCATTGTGGCACCGTCAGTAATGGTACGAGTCAGAGCGTATCCTGCCTGTCTGGCACCACGTTTTCCTCTTGCCCCCTGTTACCTTTGCATTTCCACACCTGGAGGATCTTTCTCTGGGGTCTCAAGGGCCGTGGACTTTCTTCTTGGCCATGGTGACTACTGTGCCCTGCTTGTTTTTAAAGAAAGAGTCTGTAAGGAACTTACAGGTATGGGACTCATTTGAAAGCTGTTCTGTGTTATTAAAATAGAGATCAGAAAGAAGTTCTGTATTTTATTCAGAGTCACTGAATTCCTTACTTTACTGTTCCTAGCTCCTTAGAAAGGCTCTTCTTAAAAAGTAACTCCAAAATCCTAGAACAAAATTTCGTTCTGTTGCTCTTTTCAAGAACAAAAAGCTCTTTTTGAGATGTTCCGTTCTAAAGAAATGGTGAATTCTCACGTATCTAAAACGTTAATCATGGTTTCAAGTCCTTTCCCCTTTCAGGTATGGGATGCCTAGGCTGAAAGAAGGAACGGGTTATTTTGAAATCTGAGGCCTGAGCAGGCCATCACAGATGCACAGACATGAAATGATCTAGATCTACTAAAAGCTGCTGATCCTTAACCTGTCACCCCTTCTCCAGCTGCATGCTATGCACCTTCCTTCCTGTTTTCACTTGTGACAAGGGCAGGCCACTGTTGGGACCCCCATTGTGCAATTAGTGATACAGAATGTGGGGAGCAGAAGTGTTACTTCCCTCCTGATGGTAAGCCTTGTCTCATTAGATGGTATTTCATGAAGAGCTACAAAACATTTTAGAATTCTCTCTCAAATAGAAACTCTGAGGGGGCAAGTCTACTTCCTTCTCAAGTTGAGGCCTCAAAGAAGTGTTGTCTAATGATAAAGAGATATTTAAAATAGGTTTTCACCAGAATTTTCAGTTGTAGAATCCAATGTGATGTGGATGATTTTTTTGTAAAGTATATTCCTTAGTAATCCTTTAAAATGCCAGGCATTTCCAGCTGAGGCATTTTAATGTTTCAAGACTGGGATGAAAAGAACCAGAAAGGAGACTCAGAAAGATCTGCCAGGGTAGAGACATAAGAAGAAAACAGTTCTCTGAGAGCCAAGTGAAGAAAGTCTTTATTTGGGAGCCTCGATCACGTGCTGCTGACGTGTCCAGGAGGGTGCATGGGGAGAGTGGACGGCCGAATTAGGCAGCACTGTTGTCACTGGTCCCTTTACAAGGGTCCTCTTCGAGATGAGTGTTGGGGCTGTGGGCAGCTGCTTCCTGGGCTGGCCGCGATGGAAAAGCTCCATTCCTTGGACGATTTTGGAAGGCCCCTCAGTCAGACTGTTGGGCTTTCTGGTGTAGGTCCAGGTCGAAAAAACGTTATCTGAAACTTACCCTGCTTATGAATGAAAACTTCCCATAATTTGATTTCTTATAAATAAATCATAGGTGAGCGTGTTTGGAAGGTTTTTTTCTCAAAAATTTGTATATACCTTTCTTTGAAGCATAAAGTCTGATTTACTGTGGCTTAATAATAGTCTCTGAGGTATGATGCAGAGCTTTTAAATATGAATAAGGTATGATAACATTTTACCAAAGCTTAAAAAGTCTATTTGTCACTTCATGCATTTAGTCATTGTATTCTTTTAAATTACATAACACGTTACACTAAGGCCTGTGCTTTGTAAAGGTATAAATCCACTTAAAACTCCCTAGCATTCCATTTTAATATTTAGAGATTCTTGAGTAATGAATGCAAAAGGGCTTGCATAAATTCCAGATATATCCCTTTTAAGCTTTCCACTTGACTTAGAGACATCTGATACTTATTCACAAAAAATCAGACATTAGCTCAGCTTATCATTTTCCCAAAGAAGTTGCCATAAGGTATTTATTTTGCTGCAGAAAAGTTAAGTTTATCCATTACCAAAATGTGGTGAGCTTCTATGAATTGTGATGGATTTTTTTAGAGTTTGATAGTTTATCATCGTTACACCATTCAGAGCTTTTTCAGATACTTCATTTGTGTTTTACTTGATTTGAAATAAAGCTTATTGTGAAAATACTTAATTACTGCCACAGTGACTCCTGTCACATACAGTCTGAAAGGTTGTGTACTTGTTACATTTTCTTTGCTATCCTCTGATTATTTGACTTTGATTTTAGATGTATTAAGAATTGTTTAGTAAAGAACATTTTTAAGGTTTGCAGAATTGTCAGTCTGCCAGGTTGACCCGAAATGTTTTATGTTCACTGTGCCTTTTTTGTTTGCTTGAAGGTCAAGGAGATTTTTAAAATAAGTGTTAGTTTTGTTAAATTGGATGCATTCCAGCATGTATTTTACATTTCTCCCTCCCCCCCCAATTTGATGTAATAAGTAGAAATTGGAAGAGCTCAATTACGGTATGTGAAGGATTGATTGATGAAACACTCAAGTTAACTGTACTTACTAGTTTTCCAAGTGGTAACTTGCAGATCCTGCTTACCGTTTTCTTTATCCTTTCATCGTCCTGAGGGAGAACTGACACAAGTGTTTAGGAGTCCTTCGTTTTCCCTTAGAAATGTTAACATCCCCCGCCTACTGAGTCATAGTTTCGAGTAGAGTTACACTTCCCTTTGCAACTTAGGATCTCTCTCCTTCCCTTTTTGGAATTCTGTTGCTTTTGCTGACTTCCACTGGGTATTAATCACATTATGATTTTGGATGGTGGTGTGGAAATTAGACTGTTTTGCTAAATATAGCCAAAGAAGCGGGCTTATCAACCAAGCTCTGTCACTCTAAAATATTAGCCTGGAATATTCTAGAATTTCACTTTCGTTCTTTTTTGAAGGGGAAAAGGGAAATCACTTTCATTCTTTTTTTGGCTTTTTTATGTTCGTTAGCTTTTAATTCCATAAGGCATATCTGAATGTGTGTTTAATGTAAAAAATTAGAACTTCTTTTAGCAGCTTTTCCCCATTCCCTTTCTGTCCAGATAAGTAATTACTGCTAGTGCCCTGATTTAATATTTTAATATTTAATGATTTGAGTATTTTTAGGTCTTTTCTTGGCTTTTACATGAATATGTATATTTGTACCTATACACTGATTTAGATTATTTGCAAACACTTATATGAAAATGACCACATAAATAAGTTGTCTGTTTTTAAGTTTTATTTCTGGAAATTAATACTTTTCTAGGAATTTATCCATTTCATCTAGATTTTCAAATGCATCGGCATGAAGTCATTGGTAAGGTTCTCTTAGTGTCTCTGAGGAGTCAACAGTGGTTGTCTCCTTTCACTCCTGAGCCTGCTTGCTGGCGCCCCCATTCTGTTTTCTTCTTGGATCTGCCTCTCCATAGCTTTATCACTTCTAGTATACATTTCAGAAATCTGTTTTGGGCTTTGTTAGTCCCCTCTCGTTTCTGTTTTATTAATTTCCATCCTGATTTTCATTAATTTTTTTTTTCTTCGGGTTACATTTGCTGCTTTCTTTTAAACCCATGACGAGGGATGTTTGGTTCACTGTTTTCTGCCACTTTGGCTCATGTCAGACCTTCTTATTGTATGCCTGTGTCTCCTCTTCCGTCTTCTCCGTGTGTGTTCCTCCTTACCTGTCTCTGAATGGTTTATAGCTCACTGATTGTCTCATAAGCTGCACCCAATTCGTTAAAAACATTGAGTTTTTTATTTCATTTTAAAATACTTTTTGGTTCTTTTAAAAAACTCTTGTGTCAGTTTTTATCATTTACGGTTTCATGCTTGGCTTCTATGTCTTTATTTGAGAGTCAGCGTTTGAAGATTATGGATCTCAATTTTGCATGGATGTTTTCTTAATGTTTTTTTTCTACTATATCTTGTTTTCTTGGTTATCCTTTGGCTGGGGGATAGACATTGTATTTGAAAAATTATTCCTGGGAATAGTTTGGAGTCTAGTTTTCTACAGTGTGGAATGTTTTACCACTGCATTTAAAAAAATTGTTTCCTTGTATTATTTGCTATAGACATACCATAATGTATGTAATTATTTCCTTCATTGATGGACATTTAGATAATTTTTAGTTTTTTACTATGACGAACAACAGTGCAGAAAACATCATACATATTATATGATATCTAAGGGAGCCTTAATAAATAGAAATCCTGCTTCTGTCTAAGGTTTGGAACAAATTGAAAAATAAAATAAAGTGTAGAAACGGGCAAAATGTTCTCTTAATCACTGATACTAGCTACGCTGAAGGCTGTGGCTTTAGATGCGCTGATGAGGAGATTTGCTTATTTGACCATCCCACCTGGGGCAGCTTCCCTGTCACAGCCACACGGGGTTGGTGCTGGCTGCCTCCTGCCAGCGTGACTCACAGGGCACTTGGCACGGAGGTGTTCTGGGAAGGAAGGAGGGTGTAGCTGAGCTAAGGATAAGCCCATTTATTATTTTTTATATTATCCATTTGAATAAATAATTTGTTGGGGTAGAAGACATTTAGGGGACGTAGTTCTGGGAGCGTGGGACCCATTTCTGTAATGCTGTGTATATTTAGCACCAGGGAGGAAGAGAACATCTGTACGGCCATGTACACTGGACACTTTCCAGTCGGGAAGGTGGCCTTGCTGGAAACCAGCTCTGTAGGCAGGTGGCTGGAGCCTGCACTTCTCCTGGATTGATCCTCACACGTGGAACCCGCTGTCTCTGCTAAGCTACTAAAATGGGGAAGAAACTGCCTTCAGGCCATCCATATTTGTCTGTCCCCGATTAGCTAGTATTTTTGTTATAATTTTTTAGTTTAATTATTGTATAATGGCCGGAGAGTGGCTGTAACGTTTGTGCTGTGATGACTCTGTTGTTCCTTGTGTGTCTGCTTTGTGGATGCTGCTGCTGTGTTATTTTGTGCGTAGTAGATATTTTATTGCCGCTAGGTCTTCGTTGTGGATTTTTCCTTTATTAAGCCTAATAAAGTGCTTCTCTTTTGCCCATTTAATGCTTTTACTCAAATGTTGCCCATTACTTATTAAGATTATGAGATAATTTCTTTGTATTTGACGCTGAGATACACCATACCCATCCTTCAGATTTTTAAAATTTTATTTTCTCCCTTGTTGTAGATTTTCTCTAATGTTCTACTTGTCATTGGGTTTTGCTTTATGATCCATATGGAATCTTTTCCTTACTAGATGAATACAGCTTCTTTACATGTATTGATACTTGTGGTGTTAACGTCTGTCATGATTTTCTGTGCCTTTTGATTTTGGTGATTTTACATTTAAAAGATCATATTAAGTATGCTGTATGTTTTTTGTTTTTTTTTTTGGATTCTTTTTGTGGGTTTCTTTTTTAAGATTTATTTATTTTAGTGAGAGAGGAAGAGAGTGAGTGTGCGTGCAGGGGTAGGGGTAGAGGGAGAGGGAGAGAGAATCTCAAGCAGACTCCCCGCTGAGAGTGGAGCCGGTCAACGGGCTCAATCTCATGATCCTTAGATCATGACCTGAGCCAAAATCAAGAGTCGGACGCTTAACCAACTGAACCACCCAGATGTCCCTCAGCTGGTTATTTTTATTATAACTTTACGTAGTGTATTTGATCCTTTCCTTTGGAAAGTTTTATTGACTTCTTACTATGAGCAGTGACAGAATTGGTATATTTCTAGTTTTGAATTCTTGCCTCCCCATTACCCTGAGCAACATATTTATGGACATGTCTCCTCAGGCAAGGGAAACAAGCAAAAATAAACTATTGGGACTACATCAAAACAAAAAGCTTCTGCACAGCAAGGGAAGCCATTGACAAAACAAAAAGGCAACCTAGTGAATGGGAGAAGATATTTGCAAATGATATATATCTGATATGGAGTTAATATCCAAAATATATAAAGAACTCCTACAACTCAACACCAAAAACCAATCTGATTAGAAAATGGGCAGAGGACCTAAACAGACATTTTTCCAAAGACATGCAGATGGCCAACAGTCACGTGAAAAGATGCTCAACATCACTCATCTGGGAAATGCAAATCCACAATGAGGTATCACTTTATACCTATCAGAATGGCTAGTATCAAAGATAAGGAGTAACAAGTTTTGGTCAAGATGAGGTGAAAGAGAAACCCTTGTGTACTGTTGGTGGGAATATAAATTAGTGCAGCCAGTATGGGAAATTGTATGGAGGTTCCTCAAAAAATTGAAAATAGAACTACCATATGATCCAGTAAATACTGGGTGTTTACCCAAAGAAAACAAAAACACTAGTTTGAAAAGGTATCTGCAGCCCTGTTTATTGCAACATTATTTACAATAGTCAAGATATGGAAACAACCTAATTGTCCACGGATAGATGGATGGATAAAGAAGATGTAGTATGCGCGCGCACGCACACACACACACACAGTGGAATATTATTCACCCATAAAAAACAATGAGATCTTCACATTTGCAACAACATGGGTGGACCTAGATGGTATTATGCTAAGTGAAATAAGTCAGACCAGAGAAAGACAAATATCATATGATTTCACTTATATGTGCAATCTAAAAAAAAAAATGAACAAACAAGCAAACAAAAAACCAGATGCTTAAATAGGGAGAACAAACTGGGATTGTCAGAGGGTTGGGGGTGGGGGGGATGAGTAAAATAGATACAGGGGATTAAGAGGTACAAACTTGTAGTTATAAAATCAGTAAGTCATGGAGATGACAGCATAGGGAATAGGCAATAATATAATAATAATGTTGTATGGTAACCAATGGTATAACCAGACTTACCTTGGTGAGTGAGTGCCGAGTTATGTATAGAATTGTCAAATCACTATGATATACACCTGATGCTAATATAATATTGTATGTCAATTATATTTCAATTAAAAAAACCAAATTGTTCCCCTTTACTTTTCTCATCATTTTTTCTTAATGCTATTTCTTTATAATTTTAAATTGATTCATACCTGTGTTACTTGATTGTAAATTATATCTATAAAAATAAATATAAATTGTATATTTAATTGACCTGTTTATAAAAGATCAGGAAACTAGTATACTTTACTCTCTTGGATTTATCATTTTCATACTACTCCAGTCGTAGACGTTTTAGGAAGAGATCTGTTGAGGTATAACTGACATCAATAAGCTGCACGTATTCGTGTGTACTGTGTGTTGATTTTCACTTTTGAAACCATCACCACAACCAAGATGGTGAACATGTCCATCACCCCCAGAAGTTTCTTCATGGCCCTCAGTGATCCCTTTCCCCTGCCCCTTCCCATCCCCTTCCTGTCCTCAGATAACTACTGAGCTGCTTTCCATCACTGGAGACTAGTTTCCATTTTTAGAGTTTTTAATAAATGGAGTACAGTATGTATTAATTTGCATGTTATCTTTCCGCATATTTTTTTGAGGTTCATTGCTGTTTAGCATGGGTCGGTCAGCAGTTGGTTCCTTTTTTTTGCTGAGTAGTGTTCCATCATACGGATGTAGCACATAAAGCTGCTGCAAACATTGGTGTGTTAAGTCTTTCCTACTGTTCCACTTGGGTCTTACGGAAAGAGTTAGGGCTCTCACTGCTTCCTCTCTCTGTGTAGTGGGTCAGCATGTTACCCTGCAGGATGGGGAGGTGGTCAGGTTCCCTGTGGATTAGCTGGGTGTCCAGAGCTTGACCTGCAGATCTTATTCAAATGCAGCTCCTGGTGGGTCGTTGTGGCGTAGGACCTGGGGTTGTACGTCACAGCAAGCTTCCGAGTCCACAAGCCGTGCTTTGCAAAGCAAGGATATAGAGCCTGTGAGCTCATGAAGGCCAGGCAGGAGGGCGTATTTGTTTCCTACCAGGTAAAAATAAACTACCTCTAGTGTTACGTTTTCGTCAGAAATGGAAATAACTACATGTGTCATGTCAGGCAGCATTTGTTGTGCCAAGAGCTCGCTCTTTCTCTCCCATTCATTCATTCATTCATTCATTCATTGTAGTGAACACCTGGAGCAGCAGTTGACAGTGGAATCTTCCAGACAAGGCTGTGGAGTGGGAGTGTGTGGGGGCTTCACCTTGCTTACCCTTCTTTGTGTTTCCCCAGGCAGGCTTTATTTGTTTTGGAATTTTGGTAGGAAAGGGATGCTCAGGTGTTGGCCCTTGTCTAATAACCTGTAGTCATGCACTGGGGACAGTCTGGGTGGGAGGTTTGCGGGGAAGTCTCAAGTCAGAATTCTGTTACAGTCAACTGTACAGTTGACTTGTTCCCCGTTCCCCTGGTTCCCTTGGTTGGACCTGGTGAACTATGCGTTGTTCTAGGTCTCCAGCAGTTAGCAGAACTCAGAGCCAGTGTGCTTGTCAGACTTCTCACGGGGTCTCAGCATTTCCCTTTCTTCAGACTCAGGGTCACAGGTCCTTCCGGAAGGTTGGAACGTTGTCTTGCAGAGCCGAGTCCTGGCTCACCGGCTCTGAGTCCGGGCTGTGAGAGCTGGTGATGGGCAGTCATGGTTATGAGCAAGTCCCTGGAGTCAGGCCAGGCCACCTGAGCTCGAATTGTGGTCGCACCAGGCAAGTGATGGCAACTCCTCTGCCCTGTGTCCCCATCAGCAGTGAAGGTCGTAGTAGTTCTGATGTCAGGCAGGTTGGAGGTTTGAGTAATATTCGTAGGGTGCTTAGGACAGTGCAGCATAGTAAGCACTTTGTTGTATGTGCTCGATACACAGGCAGCTATATGGAAAATTAAGAAGACGGGTAAATAAGAGGTAGGATGAGAAAAATCGAGTATCTTTTCTCAGATTGCAGAGTGGTCACCCCCTGACTCCTGGGGACAGTGGCTCCCGTTTACAGGCTTGACCCCCACTGTGTGCTGAGGCGCGAGTGTGTGTTGGCGTCCAGGCTGGCTTCTTGCTCAGGGGCCCCGGCTGGGCTTCCAGAGGCACAGCCACCTGCATGTTGTGGGCAGGAGGGGTTGTATTTTGTTTCTGTGGTTCCTTTGAAACTTGATGATGGGAATGGGAGACGATGCATGAAGGTAAAAAAGTTTGAGTTGGAATTCATGATAATTAGGAATTTATTATAATTTTCAATCTTGATTTTATTTCTGTTCTTTTTGAATGATTTCAATAAGGTCAGACTTCCAGTATGCTATATGAGCATTTCTTTTGACATATTTCTGTTTTGTATAAGAACACGATTCTTCAGTCAAAGCCATATTTAAAAATCACAACTGACACTAGCATTTTCCCTTAATAATTGAATTTATATTTTCCTGGAAACATCTGAAAACCTCTGTTACATATGATATCTCTCTCAGAGCTGAAAGTAGGCCTGCTCCCTGTTTTCCCTCATTCCTGGTCTCCTGACTCCAGTGTCCCTCCGTCATTGGGGTCCTCCTGCTGACACTGAGGTAGACCAGAGCCTTCCCGTGCAGCTCCTTTAGTTTTTCTTGAAATAGCCAAACTTTAATTGTTTGCTTTTAATTATATTTTTAGGAGCATTTCAAAGGATTATTATCTTCTTTGTCATACGTGGCCTATTTCCTGGTACTGAACTCAAAATAGTATCTGATCCCGTTGGTTGCGTAACCTGCTGAGTGATAATTTCTTCCTTTTGCTGTTGGGAATAGTCTCTGCTCCCGGCAGCTCCCGTGTCATCCAGCCACGCTCTCACCCAACTGCCGTCGTGATATTTCTCAGTTCTCTGAGGCGGATGATCTGCCCTTCTGAAGTGTGTTGTATTAAGTCCACTAAGAGTATTAAGCGCTACCAAGCAGAAAAAATACTGGATGTAAAAACAAGCATATGAGGTAACTGTGAAACGAGCATGTGCTTTGGGATGAGTCATCTTTTCCCGAAGAAAATTTGCTAAGAGAGACGTCTTTCAGGGAGATATTAAGAGTACATAAAATTTAAGATTAAAAAACAAATTTTAATTAAAGAAATGTTTATTTATTTATTTTTTAAATTTTATTATGTTATGTTAGTCACCACACAATACATCATTGGTTTTTGATGTGGTGATCCACGATCCATTGCTTTCGTATAACACCCAGTGCTCCATGCAGTACCTGCCCTCCTTAATGCCCATCACTGGGCTAACCAATCCCCCCTTCCACCTCCCCTCTAAAACCCGGTTTGTTTCTCAGAGTCCATAGTCTCTCATGGTTCATCTCTCCCTCCGATTTCCCCCCTTAATTTTCCTTCCTTCTCCTAATGTCCTCCATGCTATTCCTTATGTTCCACAAATAAGTGAAACCATATGATAATTGACTTTCTCTGCTTGACTTATTTCACTTAGCATAATCTCCTCCAGTCCCATCCATGTTGATGTAAAAGTTGGGTATTCATCCTTTCTGATGGCTGAGTAATATTCCATTGTATATATGGACCACACCTTCTTTATGCATTCATCTGTTGAAGGGCATCTCGGCTCTTTCCACAGTTTGGCTATTGCGGACATTGCTGCTATGAACACTGGGGTGCATGTGGCCCTTCTTTTCACTACATCTGTGTCTTTGGGGTAAATACCCAGGAGTGCAATTGCTG
>NC_138382.1:3424218-3468586 GCF_054177405.1 Leptonychotes weddellii
GTTTTAATATTCCATGCAACAAGCTGTGACTCATGCATAAGTCACTTTTGCTGCATAATGAAGCAGATAGAAAAAGCACTTATGTGGTTGATTCAGCAGAACTAGCTGATTCTTTCATGAAACACCATTTCTATTTGAAAGAACAATAGGTAGTCACACTGGTTTCTCAGAATTTAGAATTTGCTAGATATTTTCTAAAAAAAAAAAAAAGAACGATGTGAGTGTGTAACTTCAAAGAAAGTGACTATTTTTGGCCCACAATGAAATTTGAAGTTTCAAGTGAAAATTGAAATTTTGAAAAACTTGTATCCACCACTATCTTGAGCATAAGAGTTTCTTTATATTTAAAGATTTACCTGGTGAGATCAGTAATGATATTAATGACTGATTTTTTTAAAATATTGAACAATGAAGTGTGCCAACATTTGAAAGATCTACATAACTCAGTGAGTCAGTATTTTACAAATGGCCAAAGCTAATGTTGCACATTGTGCATGAATAAAAGATCCATTCAAAGTGCAATATAAAATAATGGATTTTAATATAATAGAATGTGAAACACAACAGACTATAATATAGTTTCAAATTTCACATTGCAACAAACCTTTAAGAAACTATCATTTGTCAAATTTTAGTATAGTATGAAAGAAGAATATCCACAATCATCTGGAAAGGCTATTAAAATATTCCTATCTTTGAACTATGGGAGACCACATTATCTTCACACCTAAACCAAACCAAACTATTGCAATAGATTGAATGCAGAAGCAAATATGAGAATCTTGCTAATTTTCCATTAAACTAGACATCAAAGAGATTTGAAAAAATATAAATAATGCCACTCTTCTCATTAATTGTTTCTGTTTTGGAAAATATAGTTATTTTTCATGAATATGGGTTATTGACATTAACATGTATGAGGTTTTTTTTTTAATTAGTAAATATTTTTAGATTTTGTTTTAATTTCTAATAAGGTAAATATCAATAGATATAATATGCATAACAAAATCCTGGTAGGATCCTCAGTAATTTCTTAAAAATATTTTATTTATTTATTTATTTGACAGAGAGAGAGAGAACAAGCAGGGGGAGTGACAGGCAGAAGGAGAGGGAGAAGCAGGCTCCCTGCTGAGCAGGGAGCCTGATGCAGAGCTCAATCCCAAGACCATGGGATCATGACCTGAGCTGAAGGCAGATGCTTAACCGACTGAGCCACCCAGGTACCCCAATCCTCAATAATTTTTGAATGTAAAGGGTTCCTCAGTTCAAAAAGTTTGAAAAATACTGCTTTTAATATGGGTCATATTTTTCTGTTTATTCACGTGTCTAATAATTTTGGATTATATTCTGGACATTGTGTGATCAATTATAGACTCTGGATTCTATTGTTCATCTAATAGTATTGATTATTTTGTTTTAGCAGGTAGTTAACTTATCTGAACACAAACTCTGCCTCTCTTACACTGGGCAGTAGCAGATCTCTTGTTAGTTCTTTTAGCCTTAGTTAGCTGCATTGCTTGGAATCTGCCATGCTTATGCATCATTCAGGGACCAGTCAGAGATTTGGGCAGCATTTACACACATAATTCAGGACACCTGCTCTGTAGCTCTGTCCTTTCTGAGATTTCTCCCTTTATTTTCCAGCTTTTGTGGTTACCCCAAAGTTTCTCCTCTGATATCTCAACCAGAATATCTGCAGGTTTTGGAGTTTTAGCCACCATGAATAGCACAAACTGAGGCTTGTCCTTAGGCAAAAAGCAGGAGACTCACCAGTATTGTACTTTTCTCCCAAGTGTCAACTCCCCTCCAGTTTCTTCCTGCTTTTCCCTCTGCACTGCCTTCAGCTAGTTGATTTTAAATTTTGTCCATATGAGTTACTCCGCCATTACCAGAACAGAACTCCAAACAAAGGCAAAAATAATTCAGTTGTACTTTTGAGGAAAAAAAGTTTACTGTGTTTAATATCACAATGCCCAGGATCTTTTAGCAAGTTATTTAAAAAATAGAGTCGGGGGAAGGGAGACTTTTCCCATTCCTCTTGTGCATTTTTTTTACCATTTACATTTTAACATCATTTTCATATATTATTTGAAAATTTTAAAAATGTAAAGGAAGAAAAAAGGAAGAGAAGTTAAAAATATATTGCAGAACCTAAGGTCACTTTTTCAGGTAACAGCATGGCAAGAGCGTGGCCTTGGGATTCAAACTACATAAATTTCAGTGAAAGTGATGCCTCTTATTAGCAGCATGAGCTTGAGTGATGGACTTTCATCTATAAGATGGAGAAAATAGTATTATTTGCTCTCTACAGTTGTTTGAGGATTAAGTGAGATAGTATATGTAAAGCACTTAGTACTGTTGAGCATATTAAAAACATCCTATAAATGTTAGCTTTTATTACTATTATTTTTAAGAGACAGTTATTTTAGCATCGAGCAGTGATCTCCAAGACAATATACTTTGGGGTAGGATAAAAAATATTAGGGCTTCTGCTTATGTTTTACCCCTTTCTATAACTGTTATTTGTGCATGTTTATATGCACAGACATGAAATTATATGCTTACCATTTTTTACCATATTCTTGATGGTATGTGTGATTTTTTTAAAAATTGGAGACTATTGGCTCAGAGATTCAGTCAAAACCCAGAAGCATATTTATATTCTCACAGAAGAATTTTCATTCTCAAAATGAAGCTTCTTTTATGCAGACCACAAAATATTTGCAAATCATTAATTAATTATTTCAAGTTTGCCAATGTGTCCTGGGGGATGGGAATATCCCCCACTTTAAACTCTGCCCCAGAAAGCCAGTGTGCTACATTTGTCTGCAACCCCAAGCAGTCAATGAAAGTTCCTTTGTCAAACCCCCATATCAAGAGCAGTGTGTTGCCTTGGATACTTAGTTTATATTAAGCAACTGAATTTATAAATAATTCAGGAAATGAAACAGACCTTGTTTTAATCAGCAGCATTCCCATAGATGCGTCCAATAGCAAAACTATGTATGCCATCTCATCTAAAGTCACTTGATTGTTACACATCTCCAAATTAGAAAATTGGGGCTTGGGAGACATGGAAGAAAGAACTCTTGACTTTTAATCCCCATTAATCAGCAATGGCGCAGACCATCTGTGTTTCCCCACACATTTGTCATGTGTTAGGTTTGTGAGCAGCTACCACTCAGGAGGTTGACACAGAGTACGTGCCCCGGTGGAGCCTCTGCCTTTTTTCTAAAAACAGGTAGTGGTTCAGGAGGAAAGAGAGACAATGTGAAAGTTTTGCTGGAGATAGTAATCACATTGAAAGAAAAGGAGAAAGCCCAAGAATGACATACTTATGAAACATTAATTTTTAAACAACAGATGTCTCCTTCAAGTATGAGAGGTGTTGGGATGCAGAGCTCAAGGGAGGGACAGCGCAGTCTGGAAGCTCTTGTGATTGATGTCAGCTTTGAGACAGTCTATCATAACCGAGCAAATGCCCTGGAATCTTCTGACCTTTAGAGCCAAAAGTCATGTTCAGCCCCGAAGAGAAAGCCAACTTTATTTCCCATTAAATGTGAGAGTAAGAACTTCTATTTTTCACAGGCACATCCCTATAATGCTGCTGGTACATAGGTTAATTAGGGAAAATGTAATCCAGAGCCACATGTCAAGTTTTGCTGTTTGGGATTGAACACTCTTCTTTTTCAAGTCCATGGGCCAGGACTGATTTCTAAATTCTGTTGAAGAATGTCTGTGGCTCTTATGTATATTCTCAGGATCAACACCTAATTCCTGCTAGATTGTAAGATCCTGGAGAACAGCCCCTTGTACATTATACTCACCATAACATCCCAGGGACCTCTATAATGCCTGAGACAAATTAGATGCTTGAAAATATTTGTTCTTGGGGCACCTGGGTGGCTCAGTCGGTTAAGCATCTGACTTCAGCTCAAGTCATGATCTCAGAGTCCTAGAATTGAGCCCCACGTCTGGCTCCCCATTCAGCAAGAAGTCTGCTTCTCCCTCTGCCTATCCCCCCCACCCCCGCCGCAAACTGGTGCTCTCTCTGTCTCTCTCTCTCTCAAATAAATAAATCTTAAAAAAAAGAAAAAAGAAAAAAAATATTTGTTCTTCTTGTTGAACAAATGAAAATAAGGTCTGTGGCTTTCCATGAAGTCAGAACTAGGACTAGAAACCCCCAAAATTACTTCTAAATTTTAGATGTATCTCTAGACCCAACATGTGGCTTTTAAACTAGAATTGTAAAGTAGGCAGTGTCAATCTGGTATTATTGTACTAATTCTCACAGAGTAAATAATTAAATTGTTATTTCTTTAATTATAACATGTTTTAAACACTTCATTCTTCAATGGGGTCCATGAATTAAATGACAATATTTAAAGATATTTTTAGATGTTAAAATATCTACACATTTTAAGCTATTTTTTAGTTAAAAGATCATTGTAAGTTTGTGTTTTAAGTATCACAGATTGTTGTACTTATGTCTGATGAAGTTAAATTCTATGATCAGTATATTCTTCAGCAAGCAAGGTAGTGTTGATTTAATAATGTGAGCTTTCATAATAAAATTGAGTTGCCCAGAAAGTTCTCCTAGAACTCTGTTGCTAGAAAATGCAACAACGAATTATCTTGACATTATGTGTGCAAACGGAACACAGGGCTCTTGTGCCCAGGTGCAGATGGGCCCCACATTTGGGAGCTCCAACAGCTTACAACACCACTTATATACATCACTAGTATTAAGAATGGTTTTCCACTCTCAAATATTGGGTGACGTTGCAAAATTGATGGGCAATTCACACCTTATGCCAGTGGTTCTCAGTCCCTAGCTGAACAATAGAATTACCTAGGAAGCCTACAAATAATAATAATAATAATAATAATAATAATAATACACATGTCTATGGAGTCATCTCTTCCTAAATAGAGTACTGGAAATCCTAATTTTGTCCCTTGGGAAGTCTGTTTGGTATCTGGTGCCATTTTTTATTGAGGTTCTTTTTCTTCCCACTTCTAGAAAACCCAATTTCTGATGTGTAGTTTATGAAACCATCTGTAAGTGATAAGACTGAATAGCTCTGAGTTGTCCATGGTATTTAATTAGAAGGTTGGAGAGTGGAATCCCCTATTTGGGAGGAACTTATGATCAGCAAGGATATTGACAAGTGCCCAGAGCCTTTGGTTTCTTTTGTTAAGTATGTATTATAGTTGCCAGCAAATTACAAGGGTTTCATATCTAAGAATAAACATCAACTCTTGAATAGTTTTGCCTCAATCATTATGCACAAACCCATGCATGTTCTCCTCAACCTGAAAAGCAAACAGTTATTGAAACGCTCATATTGATGACATTTTAACACTGCATAATTAATCACTTTCTCTTTTTTGATCTGCCAGTTTTGTTTTCATTGTGGACCTAGATCAGGGAAGGGAAATATCAAAAGAGAGTTGTCAAACATTTAAGCACATCAAAATATGAACATATGTCCTAGTTTTCTAAAGAAAAGAAATTATTAAAGTCAGAAAAGCAAGGTTTAAATTAAACATACTGGTAAGTAAACATAGCTTTTTAGAAATTAGGAACTTTTGTATAAATGATTCAAGAGGGGTGCCTGGGTGGCTCAGTCAGTTAAGTGTCTGCCTTCGGCTCAGGTTGTGATCTCAGGGTCCTGGGATCGAGTCCCGCATCAGGTTCCCTGCTCAACAGGGAGTCTGCTTCTCCCTCTGTCCCTCCCCACCCTCATGTTCTCTCTCTCTCTCTCTCAAATAAATAAAATCTTTAAAAATAAATAAATTAATTAATTAATGAAAATGATTCAAAACATCAATGCAAAGCTACAAACAGTGAATAGTCTCCTGAAGTTCCACTCTTCAGGAGATAAGAGCTAACTATATAGTTCTGTCCTCCACAGAGACAAAGAACTTTTTTTGTTGTTTCCTGGGGTTTTTTAGAGAACACTGTATATTCAAAGATCAAAATAATATTTTTCTGAATGATTCATTCTCCTCTTTATCATTCATAAGCTTTTTCAGTTAAACACATTTTACATGCATATTTATTTATTTAAATACACACACATGCATGTATGTAGTTGGATAAAAACTTAAAGTCTTAATTTCAGCCTTTCAAAACAAGTTAACCGTATCAATGTAGCATAACAGTCAATATATATGCCACATACATTTGTTGTCTTAATTGGAACTTCACAGAAAGCAAGTATGTATTAATAGAGTGATGGATCATTTTTATAATCTGTATTTATGCACTTTAATCCCCAAAGATTTCAGGTGACAGTGTTATTCACGAACTTAATTTAATATTAGTCCCAGGTGTTAAAATCAAAAGATCTCAAAAATTACATCTGATGTGTAATATAATCATCAATTTTAAAAACAAAGGGATGATGTTTAAAAATCACGTGCAGGGCGCCTGGGTGGCTCAGTTGGTTAAGCAACTGCCTTCGGCTCAGGTCATGATCCTGGAGTCCCGGGATCGAGTCCCGCATTGGGCTCCCTGCTCGGTGGGGAGTCTGCTTCTCCCTCTGACCCTCCTCCCTCTCATGCTCTCTGTCTCTCATTCTCTCTCTCTCAAATAAATAAATAAATAAATCTTTAAAATAAAAAATAAGGGCGCCTGGGTGGCTCAGTTGGTTGGGCGACTGCCTTCGGCTCAGGTCATGATCCTGGAGTCCCGGGATCGAGTCCCGCATCGGGCTCCCTGCTCGGCAGGGAGTCTGCTTCTCCCTCTGACCCTCCTCCCTCTCATGCTCTCTGTCTCTCATTCTCTCTCTCTCAAATGAATAAATAAAATCTTTTAAAAAAAAATAAATAAATAAAATAAAATAAAATAAAATAAAAAATAAAAAAATAAAAATAAAAATCACGTGCAGATAGCAGAAGTGAAATAACCATGTTAAAATGATTTGCACTATTTTTTGGAGTTTACAAAAACCAATTCTTTTATAAAATGGCAGTTATTCTTTAGTTAAATACACATGTTTATATTTTCATGCCCTAAAATATTTTGTGCAAAGAATAATTTATCTGACCCATAAAACCAACAGAGGAAATTCAGAAGGTTTAAAGTAATGAGGTTAGAGAGAAGATACACAGCTACTTTTTAACTCAGAATTGCCAAACTAATACAATTTGTCCAAGGATTCGTGTAAGACAGCTATATTACTCCTGCCATTTTTAATACAATTTATATACCTCTGCACTTACCAACAAAATTTTTGAGTTTAACTTACACCTAATAGTATTGACTTTTTTTTTTAAGATTTTATTAATTTATTTGTCAGAGAGAAAGAGAATAAGCAGGGGGAGCGGCAGGCAGAGGGAGAAGCAGACTCTCCGCTGAGCAGGGAGCCCCATGCGGGACTCGATCCCAGGACCCTGGGATCAAGACCTGAGCCAGAGGCAGACACTTAACTGAGCCACCCAGGCATCCCTGTATTCACTTTTTAAAGTATTTTTTCTGCCTTTTGGTCAATCCAGGTATGCAGAGGCTTAGTTATTGTTACAGATTTCCTCTTGGCCACTTCTGTGAGAGAGGGGTTTATCTTGAAACACCAGCATCCTTAAAACCTTAAAAGTGTATTTTGTTGTGCATCCTGTTGTTTGTTTTTGAGCTCTGGCCCATTTTTTAATTTATTTTTTAAGCTTTTTAAAATTTTTATTTACAACTGAAGTATAGTTGACATACAATGTTATATTAGCTCCAGGTGTACAACATAGAGATTGGACAATTCTCTCCATTACTCAGGGCTCACCAAGGTGAGTATAGCCCCATCTGTCACCATGCAAGGTCATTACAGTAGTATCGACTGTATTCCCTATACTGTACTTTTCATCCCCATGACTTATTTATTTTATAACCGGAAGTTTTTTCTTAATCTCCTTTATTTTGCCTATACCCCTACCTCCTACCCCTCTGGCAACCACCACTTTGTTCTCTGTATTTATGGGTCTCTTTTTGCTTTGTTTGTTTATTTTGATTTTTTGATTCCACATATAAGTGAAATCATATGGTATTTGTCTTTCTCTGTCTGACTTATTTCACTTAGCATAATACTTTCTAGGTTCAGCCATGTTGTCACAAATGTCAAGATCTCATTGTTTTCTATGGCTGAGTAATACTCTGGTGCGTGTGTGTGTGTGGACATGCATGCCCCCTCTTCTTTATCCATCCATTGATGGACATTTGGTTGCTTCCAAATCTTGGCTGTTGTAAATAATGTTGCAACAAGCATAAGGATGCATGTATCTTTTGAATTAATGGTTTCATTTTCTTTGAGTAGTAGTAGAATTACTGGATCATATGGTAATTCTATTTTTAATTTTTTTAAGGAAGCTCCATACTGTTTTCTACAGCGTTTGCACTGGTTTACATTCCCACCTATTTTTAATTGGTGCTTCTTAATTCTCTCTAGGCCAAAGGAGCCAAAGAAACTTCGAGTACTTCCCACTTGGAGGCATGGAGAAGTGGAAGCCTTCCCCACGTGCACAGGCCCGGTTGGTGCCGTCACTGGGGAGAGGTGTGTGGGCAGCGGCAGGAGGGACGCCCACTGCGAACTGTGAGTTTGTACCCATGCTATGAGATGGTGTTCCTTTGCTCTGTGTGATAGCTGCCTGTAACCCATCCACCATCTCCGGCTCGCTTTATCTCACGATTCCGTTTCTCCCTTGATGGATGGAAGGCTCGCTCCCTTGGATGGCTGTTAAAATGGCTTTCTTGGTCAGGGAATGCGTCTTTGTTCAGCCCTCATTTTCAAAGAATTTTTTCCTTGGTGTTCTAAGGTTTCAGGAGCACAATTTGCTATCCTCTGTGAGATAGTGTGTCTTGTCCAACTGGTGTATTTCTTTCCTTCTGAGCTACTTCGCCCATTGCCTCCTGTGTTATGGCTCCAGACGTTTCCTTTAAGGTGTGCGTCGGGCCACATCCCACCCATCCCTTGGAAATGTTGTGACTTTTAGCTGTACTGCTCTACCCTCCCCAACAACATCTCAGTGTAGAGTCTGTCAATTTGCACACCAAGTATTAGACCACTTGGTATTGTTTAGGACTCAGTGCAAAATACGGTTATGCATTGTCACAATGATGCCTTCAACGGTAGCTTGTAACTGAGCCCGCTTGGTCATCTCCCCAACCTTGGGTCGACTGTGGTCTTGCAGCGGTGGCTGAAGGATGGAGGCCTTCCAGGCAACCCGAGTATCAGCACAGCACCAGGCCAGGGAGGGCCCGAGGCCCAGGGGCTTCCCCTCAGGTTTGTCAACGCCAGCGAGCCCCCTGGCTGGGAGGTGGTAGCCTCACACAGGAATGGTGAGTCACACGTTCTGGTTCAGGCCGCGCTGCGCTGTACCTCTTCGTTGTATAGGAGTCGAGAGCCAGGGTCCCCCCAAGTCTGGCCAGGGGTACGTGTGGCCCATGCACTAGGGCTTGTCAATGTTTCTCACTGTTTTCTAATTAGTGTCTCAGTTTGTTGTTATGCCAACATATTGTCCGAGGACTCGTGCATGCGTGTGTGTGTGTGAGTGTGTGAATGTGAGAGAGAGAGTATGTGAAATTGGTGTCTATGCAGATTCAGACTGGGACAGATTTTTAGCCCCAAAGCCTACTTGCCAGCATGAAACAGAGATAAGAAATCATGGTTATCAGAAACAGCAACTTCTAGATAAAGGGATGGACCGCGGGAGAGAGTGAAGGGCTTGCATAGCTCGCTCACGGGATGATCTGCTGTCGTTGGGTCCTCGCTCTAGGCTCCTGGGTGTTCCCACGACCTCACGGAGGGGTGGCTGGAGGTGAGAATACACATTCGCTCTGTGTGGTTTTCCTGTCAGAGAGAGAGAGCCATTGTTTCCATGTTTCCCCCATAACATCTGGTTCTAAACCCCCTCCTCTGATGACGTCCGGTGACTCTTATTCCTGTTCAGCTGTTCAGATTTCTTCCCCTCTTCCGTACTTTTTTTCCCACTTTTCGTACTTTTCCTTCCAGGTATGCAATAAGTGACAGAGTTTTGTTTCTTTGTTTGTTTTGATGATCAATGAATCCCCAAAGTTTCCCAAGAAAAGGGAAAAAAAAGAATAAGAAGGAACCACAACACACCTATTAGGATGGTTAAAGTGAAGAACCCCAATGGCACCAAGGGCTGGCAAGGATGTGCAGCAAGCGGAACCCAGGGAGGGCTCAGCAGTATCCCCCAGAGTTCAACAGACACTTACTAGATAGCCCTGCAGTCCCGCTCCTGGGATCTCACCCTCGAGAAATGAAACGTTCTTTTCACACAGAATCTTGTATAAGCTCTACCCATAATCATCAAAAACTGGACACAACCCAAATGTCCTCTGGCGCATAAGAGAACGGACAGATGGTGGGACTGCCGCAGCACTGGATTCTGCTCGGCAATGAGGAGAGACATGGGACTGACACCCTCAGCACATGGGGTCCATCTCGGGGGCCTGGCTCAGGGCATCAAGTGTGGGGTGGTTCCATCTGTAAGACATTCTTTTTTTTTTTTTTTTTTTAAAGATTTTATTTATTTATTTGAGAGAGAGAGAATGAGAGAGAGAGAACACATGAGAAGGGATAGGGTCAGAGGACGAAGCAGACTCCCTGCCGAGCAGGGAGCCTGATGCGAGACTCGATCCAGGGACTCCAGGATCATGACCTGAGCCGAAGGCAGTCGCTTAACCAACTGAGCCGCCCAGGCGCCCCTGTAAGACATTCTTGGAAAGACAAACCTACAGTGACGGAGTGGCCGGGGGCAGAGTCTTCTTTCTCCCACTCTTAACTCATGTTTCCCAAGACTTGATCCAATTCTTTACTCCTTTAAGTCTGACCTTTTGTAAGTTCCTCGATTTTGTGACAGGCGACAGGGCCATGGGCAGTATTTTTGGGTTTGCGAATCACACTCTGTGCCGTGGACCATAGTGGTCCTCCCGGTGGCCCCAGGCGGAGTGGGGAGCTGGGATGCCCGAGCAGAGCACCCTCTGGGGTCAGCTCCCAGAGAGGCAGGTGCTGCTCGGACATCTGCCGCACATCTATGCCCGCGCTCCTCACAGCTTACCAACCCTGAGGACATCGCCTTTGGCTTTGGGTTTTCTGGGGGTTTATTTCTCTATAAATTTGATCAGGCTGCCATTGAGTTCTGACCTGGATTTATTTCCTAACCTCCTGCTTTAATGCCTTTTTTATGCCAGACTCATCACTTTTTTCACGGTCTCCTAGGTTGACGGTTTTCCTCTTAAATATTGCTTTAATCTCATAGAGCATTTCTGCAGTGTGACCTGGTTCTTCCTGCACACCTAGCTGGGATGCATCCCATCTTCATTGCCAACTGGACACCGGCAGCCAAGCTATCCCAGACACCCCAGTGCAGACGGTCTCATGGGCCAAATTAAGCTGCTCCATGCACTTCGATTGTGAAGTCAGTTAAAACACACGGCAGGGAGCAAAGGGAAAGAAGTAGGGTTCATTAATGGGCTCAGGGAAGGGTGCAAGCAGGGCGGTGGGATTCACTCCCTCAATCCTGGTGGCACTGTGTTAATGTCAGCTGTGTGTCTGTCTGTCTCTGCCACACGAAACATCCCAGCCCTGTTGTTGACCCTTGAGCAAGGAGACCCCATCAGAGGAGGGGCCCACAGCCAGACATCCCTGTCCCAATCACTACGCGAGCCTGCACAGTGGCCCAGGGTTGTATTTGCGTTTCTCAGACTGTGACACAGAGGGCCACAAAGAGTGGTTGAAGGGAAAACCTCATGAATATTTAGAGTCACGAATTGCAGGGACCCTTTCGCCTTTTCGTTCCCTCTCTGCTTATGAACCTGTCTCTACTGGACATATCCAGGGATGCTGCCGACGGCTTTCATTCTACATACTGACACTTACCCAACTTACATCTTTCCCTTTTCGTGTTTTCTCATCTTCGACAGCAGCACTGGATAGTAAAAAGCGAGACCAAAAATGCACATTATACTACGCTCCCCCCACCCCAACCTGCCGAGAAAAGGGGTGGGGGGTGGGAGAGTCATCATACATGTTTGTGTTATCAAGGGGTCTCCTCTCTTACTCTGATCACTGTTAGGGCTCTTAACAAATGTGGTTTTCCTTCTGCAGCCAAATGGGCTCGCTAGTACGAGTCTCCAGAACCAGAGCCTCTTCCTCAGTCATTGACAAAACTGAACAGCCCCTCGAGCTGTTAGAACTGTTGACCTCCCCATCTGTGGGGGACCTGGTCCCCTGAGACCCCAGGCATGGAGGAGGAGAGAAAGCCAATTTCTCCAGACGGGTACAGCCCAAAGAGAGAAAACAAGAAAGGAAGGGGCTAAGCCACAGACCCTTAGTTCCCTCTACCCAAATGACCAATCAAAATCTTTTTACTATAAAGTGATGATTCAGGGGCGCCTAGGTGGCTCAGTCTGTCAAGCATCTGCCTTCGGCTCAGGTCACGATCTCAGGGTCCTGGGATCAAGCTCTGCATCAGGCTCCCTGCTCAGTGGGGAGTCTGCTTCTCCCTCTCTCTCTGCTCCTCCCCCTGCTTGTGCTCTCTCTCTCTCTCTCAGATAAATAAATAAATAAATCTTTAACAAAAATAAAGTGAAGATCCAGAAAACTACAAAAAAAAACCCAAAAAACAAACATGTGGCCTAATGATTTATTGTAAGTATATACTTGAAACCACTACGCAAGTCAAGAAACAGAGCTTTGCCATCCAGCCTAGAAGTGGCTTCCGTGTGTCCCCTCCTCCCGCAAATAACTGTTGCAATAACAGAACCACCATCCTGACTTTGATGCTGACCAGTCAGATGAGCCCTTTCTCCTCCCAGGGACAAGGAAAGAGTGGAAGGGGCCCAGAATGTCACTCCAGCGAGCTCCCTCCATGTAGAAACCAGAGGAGTCAGCTTCCAACTTCTGGTCACCATGGAGTCTTATCAAAGCACATTATTTCCGTGTCGTACCTTGTTGATTGCTACTTCTGTTTAAATATTGCATTTATTGCCTTAAAATAGTACTAAAATCCTTATTTTTGACACTTAAAATAGCTCCAGCTTTCTTCTTAAGAGTAAGAACTGTAAACAGCTTGATCTCTATAAACGCACACCTACCATATACTTTTGGTTCCATGCCTCTCCGAGGTGTTTCATAGGTACTTAGTTCTTGTATGGGCTATTATGTGGCTGATACTTTGAGATGGGAAAATAAAATTTATTTGCTTTCACCCTCAAAGTCACCATCTTCTTAAAAATTTGTTCCTCGGCCATGTATCTACACAAGAAACAAAGTTAATATGATCAAGAAAGAAATTTGAGTTCCAAGAAAAAGCAAATAGACTTAATATCAGCTGCACATAATACATATATATGTTTATATCCATTTAAAAGTAATTGGATAGGTGCTTAAATTGCTTAATCATTACCATTTAGAAATGGAAAGCAGCTTAGAGGCTGCTTTCATTTCACGGGAAAGGAAACTGAAATCCAAAGAACCTGATTCTTGTCAATCAGAAATAGTACCAGGTCTAGGGGCACCTGGGTGGCTCAGCTGGTTGAGCGTCTGCCTTCGGCTCAGGTCATGATCCCGGGGTCCTGGGATCAAGTCCCGCTTTGGGCTCCCTGCTCTGCGGGGAGCCTGCTTCTCCCTCTCCATCTGCTTTTCCCTCTGCTCATGCTCTCGCTCTCTCTCTCTCTCTCTTAAATAAATGGATAAAATCTTAAAAAAAAAATAGTACCAGGTCCTGACTCTTTCCACTGTACCAAAATATTTACTCCAACTGCACAGAGTTGGCTCCAGTAACACAAACAAGACATAAATAGTCTCCTTGAACTAATACCACCAGTATAGAAACTCATTTTCAAAGAAAATCATTACTTGAACATTTTATTATAAGACATTCCAGGAAAGTAGAATAATAAAATCAACCCGACACCTAGCTTTAATACTTGCTAACTGTGTCAGCCCAGAAAGACTGTTATACCTCAGTAACAAGTAACCTCAGCGGCCTTACAGCAGCTTTTAAAGCAACAAATTTATTGCTCTATGTCCAACGCAGGCTGGTGGGAAGATGAGGGGCTTTGCTTGGGGATGTAAGTTGGCGGAGGCCCCATGATCTTACGACCCCCACATTAAACAAGAGCCTCGTGAGTTTGCTATGGTGCAGCCCAGGGCACACAGGAGAGTCAATGCAGGTGATGAGATGCTTACCCTTGATGTACCTCATTACTTCTGCTCACGTTCCATTGGCAGATCTGACGACCTGGCCTTAGGGTACTAACTTCAAGAACACGGGGGAGTGTAATTCCCCAGGCTATCAGAAAGTAGGGGGAACCAGATGTCGGTGAACATCAGTAATGTCAAAATCTGCTCTGTTTGCTTCATTTGTGTGTGTGTGTGTGTGTGTGTGTGAAATGTTTTAATGTAAACTAGAGACATGACATAAATATTGTGTTGTGTATCTCTTTAAAATAAAGACATCCCTCCCCCACATTTTTTCTGCAGTATTGGCAATGGGAGTAATAGACATTTTGCCAATTCACCTCTAAATACTTCAATATGCATTTCTTTTTTTTTATTAAAAAGATACTTTTACTTTATAATGACATGATCATTGCCATGCCTAACCAAATTAATAGTGCCCCAGTATCTCCAACATCAAGTCATAGTTAAGTTTTCCAATTATTTCAGAACTTGCTTTTCTATGTACACACCAGGCTCCAGTTAAGGACTATACACTGCATTACTCTGTCTAGTATAATCTGTCTTAATAAAATGTAGTCCCCTCCTGCTCCCCCAAGCACTTGCCATATGACCCTGACTTTCTGGAGGGACAGTTACAAGCTCTAGTGAATGCAGTTGCAGCGTGAATGTCCCTCCTGATTGTATCTGTCTGTTTTGTTGTGGAACACTTCCCTTGCTCCTTTATCCTGGATTTATCCATAACCCAGAAGGCAGATAGAAAGGCTTCGTTCAACTCAGGGTCCCCCCCCTTTGGACAGGACACTTCCTAAGTGCTAGCATAAAGTTCACACTGTCCCAAGAGGGAGGAGCCGTGGTCTGATGGCCTCCACTCTCAGTGCTGCTCACGCCCATCACACCCGGCCCTCCCATCGCGGACCCCCTGCCCGCAACACGTGGTCTGAGCAGGGATATTTTGGCACCGTGCCAGCTCCCCATGAAGCCTAAAAGGAAAACATTTTAAGGGGCACCTGGATGGCTCAGTCGTTAAGCGTCTGCCTTCAGCTCCGGTCATGATCCCGGGGTCCTGGGATCGAGTCCCGCATCGGGCTCCCTGCTCGGCGGGAAGCCTGCTTCTCCCTCTCCCACTCTCCCTGCTTGTGTTCCCTCTCTCGCTATGTCTCTCTCTGTCAAATAAATAAAATCTTTAAAAAAAAAAAAAATTTTAAGAAGCAATATTCCATTTCCATTTGCAACTCTCCCAGGCAGTGACATTTCAGATAATATGGAGAAGCTATGAAAATTAAGCAAGTCAGTGTAGAAAATTGGCAGTTTGAATGTCTGAGGTTAGCAAGGGGAGGGTCCAAATCCTAGTTCAAATGCGTCTCCCCCCAGGTTTCTCCTGTGGTAGTGCTCTGGGTTCTGCTCCTGCCCCTCTGGCTTCTGCTTCTGAGTATTGTTTATAGGCCCTTCCTGGGCCCCAGTGTGGATGTTGGGGTGCTGTCCCAGGTGCTGTCCTCTCTGCTCCTGATGGGCCTTCGTGGGATGGTATCACCCACAAACATGGCTTCAGCTGAAGTCTATACGCTGTGAGTCATAAATCTCAGTGTATTAGGGTTCTCCAGAGAAACAGAAACAGAACCTGTAGGATACGTATGTATTTAGAGATACTTACATGCATATATATGCATGACATATACATATCTCATGTATGGGAGAGAGAGAGAGAGATTTATTGTAAGGATTGGCTCATGCAATTATGGAGACTGGGAAGTCCCAAGTTCTGCTGTAGGCAAGCTGGAGACCCCAGAGCCCATGGCATACATTCCAGTCCAAGCCCACAGGCCTGAGAGTCAGGGGAGCTGTTGGTACACTGCCCAGCCCAAGGACGGGATACCCTATCCCAGGCCTTCAGTGGATTGGCTGAGGCCCACCCGCATCGGGGAGGGCAATCTGCTTTATTTTTTAAGTGGGCTATTTATTCAAATGTTACAGCACCCTCACATACATGCTCAGAAATGCACGCTCAAAATGTGCCTGGGTGCCCTGTGATCCAGTCCAGCTGACACAAAGTTAAGCAGGACACTCCATGTAACTGGCCATTGGCGACTACGGCGGCCCCTCCACCCTCAGCATGTTGAAAACAACATCGTATTGCAACACGGAGCTCACTCTGCAACTCAGCTCTTTCCAAGAATAGCTCCTTTAAATTGTATATAATTACTCAGGTGTTTCTCCCAAGCTTCTTTCTGCTCTTAGGGAAAACACGAACAAAAAAGATCTCCTGCCTATTAAACTTAGCCTGATCTGATCATTTGAACAACCATTCTCGGCCTCTTGGATGACCTCGTCCTCCTTCCTGCACCCCTGCCGTCCCAGCGCGGGGACAAGTGCCCAGAAGTCGTGGCAGAAGAAAGCGTGAGGGTGGCCATGGCTGTCCCAGTCTCTTCCAGCATCCAGACCAGGCTCTCACCTGCGGCTTCTACCATGTTCTGTCCAGGTGCCCCCGCCGACCTCCTAAGTTCCTTCTTGGGGAAAAAGACGGCATTGGACACAAAATAGAATGTAATCATGCCAGGGAGCAGCCACAGCTGGATGACTCTACATGCTTCTGGGCTACCTCACCTCCTCCAAAATATAATGAAAAAAAAAAAAGAAAGAAAAAACCCAAACCCAAAACCTGAAGAGAAAGGTGATCGGGATGCAAAGAGATGCGATAAAACGCCTGATGTATTTTCAGATCTTCTCTGGATCTTTCCCACCTAAAATCTAATGAAGAGTTGGCCAGTTTTTGTTTTAAAGAAAACACATTTGAGGCAGAGGTCCTCTATCTGTGCCCTGTTCCCCCCACAAAGAAAACATCTTTGCAATTTACATATGAAGTTAAAAATTCTCATTCAGTTCAGCACACCTCTTTTTAAATAATATGACCTCATGCAGAATGTTTTACGTGTATCCAGTTAGATTTTCATAAGAACGCCTACCAATCATTCAGTGCAATCATTATTTTGACTTCTTGGGCACCCCACAAGGAAACCTGTAAAGTACGTCTGTGATCATTATAACATCGGCCAGGTGCTTCGCTAAGTGTTGAACATAACTCTCTCTGCAGCCGGTGTGGATGTGTATTTTAACCATCATTTGTGATAAAGAAACAGAAATGTGGACAGTTGCAAGAAAAAACTTGCCCAACTCCCTATAGCTAGTGGGGGCTGGGGCTGGAGCTCAAGTTCCGACCTTTCCTGCTTCCAATCTGTAAACCTCCTTAGTCGCCATTTTCCAAGAGGATGCTGTTCGGTTCAAGTGGTGTTCTGTTGACCCCTGTGTTCTCACTTCGTGGGAGAGTCTTTGCATCTCTATCTTTGCATCTGGGATTTGTTCTCACTCTCTCCCTGGCCCTTTATCAAAGCTACTTGCCATGTCTTTATTTCTTTGGATTTTGCAGCCTTCTATCCCATTTCTCTGCATTTCACCTCACTCAGTGTTCAGAGTGTAGAACGAAACCATAGACTTTGCCATGTGACATATTTGTGGAGCAGGATGTTACGGTCCCTATCGTTTCAAAATGAAATTTATTTTTAAAACTATGTTTTATTTTTCATTATGCAATACTTAGAGATTCCTCTTCCTAAAATTCTTTCGAAAAATTTTAAATCTATAGAGAACTTGAAAGAGGAGTACAATAAACATCTGTATACCTTTTACCCATTTGTTAACTGGTAAGAGCTATACTCACCAGTTGTTAACATTTGTTTTTCTAAGGAAGTTGCAGACATCATGACATTTCACCCCCACGTGTTTACATATATCTTTCTTAAGAATGAGGAAATTGCCCTGTGTGATACCATTATCACACCAAACACCTGATAAGTATTCCATAAAATCACCTATACTTAGAGTTTCCTGGTAGGTCTTCTACAGCCCTTTTTCTATTTAAAATTCAAACATTGCACTTGGTTAGGCACTTGGTTAGGCAATTGGTTAGGCTGGTTTTAATCTAGAGCAGCCCCCACTTTTTTTTTTTGCTTCTAAAAACATTCACCTTTTTGAAGAATCCAGTTGTCCTGTAGAATATTTGGGTTCCAGGTTTTTCTGGTTATTTCCTTCTAGTTGGGCGGAGGCTGCTGGGACTGCTGTCTGGGCACTGCTTTCACTTCGTTAAGGGTCATCTCAGTCTGCTCCACTCTGGGTGCTGCTGTTTGATCAGTGGATTATGTGGGTTTTATATTTGCTTGCTTCTCCTTGCTGCTAGATTGGCAGCAAGGATGTAAAGACAAAAAACAGTGGATGTCCTGAAGGGACAGAGACCCAGCCAGTCCAGCTTGGCCATGAGACTGAGGCTCTGGGTTGGGTCTCCTACCCAGAGGCTGTGTTTGCTGCCTCCCACCAGGCTGGGGGAACACCAAGAAAATGATGACGGGGGACGGTGGGGGTGAGGAAGGGGACATGAGCATGCAGGGGTCACGTCTGTGATGCCTAATTGGGGCAGCAGTGATTAGAGCAATGTGGACATGACTCCTTCCTGACTGTATCCTCTATGTCTTGCCATATTTGGCCAGAAACCCCGGTTCCATTCTCAGCTCTTGTCCGCCCTTCATTTCACATCCCAGCTGCTCACTGAGATCCTGCAGGCTCTCACTTCTTCCTCCTGCGGATGCTCATACCCGAGCTGCAGCGGCCCTGGACCGAGTCCTCTTTTTCTCTTTCCTCCTGTACTGCTCTACCCACCCCGTGACGCTCTTTTGACCGACCTCTTCCCTTCAGTGCTGCCCAGTGAGTCCACACTCCTGCTTAAAAATCTTCGCCAGTTCCCTGTTTCTTTCTTTTTTTTTTTTTTAAGATTTTATTTATTTATTTGAGAGAGCGAGCAAGAGCAGGGAGAGAGGCAAAGAGAGAAGCAGACTCCCCACTAAGCACAGAGCCCAATGGGGCTCGATCCCAGGACCCTGAGATCACAACCTGAACTGAAGGCAAGACACTTAACCAACTGGGCCACCCAGGCACCCCTTGCTCCCCGTTTCTTATGGAGAAAGTTCAGATGCTTGGCCTGGGACACAGACTTCCCCTCCTCCATTTTTAAGTGCAGTTTATCCAAAAACTGTGTTGGTTGAAGTATAACAGAGGCACATAAAATACAGAATAATAATTGCACGGCTGGATTTGTCTTCACAAAGTGAGCCACCCAGGTCAGGATACCGAACATTGCCAGCATCCCAGGAGCTTCCTCATCCCTTCTCCCCATTGATACATCTCCCTTTTCCCCCTAAACCACCACTTTTCTGACTTCTAACACCAGACAGGAGTTCTACCCTTTAAAAAAAAATTTATATAAATGGAATTATACAGCATGTATTCTTTTAAGTCTTTTTTTTTTTTTTTGCAATGTTATGTTTGTAAGATTTACTGAGGCTGTTCATGCCTCTTCAGACTGCTCATGTGTTGTTGTACAATAGTTCCCTATGTGAGAATACCAGGATTACTTGATCTCTTTCACTGCTGATGGATACTTGGGTTATTTCCAGTTTTTAGCTATGAATAATGTTGCTGTTACTGTGTGGGCATGTGTCTGCAAAATTGCTGGGTTATGAGATTTGTAGATATGCACATCCTTAGTAGATACTGACAAATAGTTTTTTAATTTATTTTACCAACTTACATTCCTACCAACAAGGTATGAAAGTTCCACTTGTTCCATATCTTTGTCAACACTTGGTATTTTCAGCCTATTGATTTTAGGCATTCTGGTGGGTGAGTGGTGGATCTTACTGTGGCTTAATTGGCATTTCTCTGATAACTAAGAATGCTGGGCACTCTTTCATATGCTTATTAGCCAGTTGGCTATCCTCTATGGTGAAGTGTACCCCTTTTCTTATGGATTGGTAGGAGTTTTTAGTAGAATCTGATTATGACTCTCTTGTTGGTTATCAGCACTGGTAGAAAGATCTTCCAATCTATGGACTGACAATTCATTCACCTGATGGTGTATTTTGATGAAGAAAAGTCCCTAATTTCAACATGGTCCGGTTCCCGGGCAGCTCTTCTTCTGGAAGTCGGAGCACCCCTTTTGTTTTCTTAGCCCTCCGCCATGGGCCTGGTGGCCTCAAGCAGCTTTATCTCATGGCAGAGAAGAGAGTTGTGGACACTTTATCAGGAGAGACCGATCTTTCTCAGAAGCCACAGCCGACTTCCTTACATTTCACTGACAAATTGGGTCACATCTCCACCTCTCATCGCAAGGGAGTCCAGGAAAGTGGACATCTCTCTTGTTCCTGCCTCTCTATCAGAGGACAGAGCACTGGACATAGCAGTCAGGTGGCCAACCAGCGAAGTCTGCACTAGAAAGAAGTCTAGCAGGACTTGCTATTACCAGCAAGTGGAAGGTGCATTATATGCCCCTCCTCCCACTGAGATGTGTTGATGATATGTAATATTGAGCTATTAAATATACTTCCACTGAAATTACATCATGAAACTGAGATATTATGATGGATTACTGATAAAAGTGAAATGGGTGTGAAAATACCTCCATATGGAGTCCCATATATGCATATGTCTGTGTCCGTTTTCACATGCAGGCATTTTTAATATGGAAAAATACACACTACTGACCTGCTTAACACTGGTCATCTGACAAGGATCAGATTGGAGAAGTGGAAGCCTTAACATTTTCTTTCTATACTTCTATACTATGTTTCTTCTATATCTTTATAACTTGAAAAATACTGTAGACATGCCTTTATCTATTTGAGTCACATTGGAGTCAAATCCCACTTACGGGGGTGAACTGCTTTGGATTGCCATGGCTAATTTAATGGTGCCTGCATTTCTGAAGTGACCTACTGTTGGAAAGCATTGGAAACCATAACAATTGGCTGCATTTGTGGAGTGGATAAACCATGTATGAGGTTTTATAAACCCTATCTTTATAAATACTCCACCAAATACTAAACTATGCTAAATTAAATAAGTCACTTATGGGCTGAATTGTGTCCTCTCCAAATGCATATGTTGAAGCCCTACCCCCTCTACCCCCGGACCTCAGAATGGAGACAGGTTTTCTGCAGAGGTAATAGACTTAAAATGAGGTCTTTAGGGTGGGTGCTAATCCAATAGAATTGGTGCCCCAATGTGAAAAGGAGATTAGGATACAGACACACACACAGAGAGGACCATGTGGGGCTCAGGGAAAAGGCGGCCGTCCACAAGCCAGGAAGAGAGGCCTCAGGAGAAACCAACCTTGACCTCAAACCTCCAGCATCTAGAATCAAGAGAAAAGAGTATCTATAGACTAAGCCTCCCACGCTGTGGTGCCTTGCTTTGACAGCCTTAGCATGCTAACAGTCACCTAATACTCGTATATGGTATCCCTTCATTCTTTTCCTCCTCCAGTTTTATTGAGGCATAATAGGCAAAACTGTAACATAAAGTGCGTGATGTGATGATGTGATATACATATACATTGTGAGAGGAATCCCCCCACGAATTACTTATCACATTCTTCACCTTACATACTTACTTGTTTGGGGTGAGAACATTTAAGTTCTCCTCTCTCAGCAAATTTCAATTCTACAATAGGGTGCCATCAACTGTAGTCACCGTGTTTTAGATCAGATCTTCAGACCTCATCCATCTTACAGCTGGAAGTGTGTGTGTCCCTTTACCAGACTCCCCCCACTTCCCCAGCCCCTGGCCCCTCACAGCGGCCATTCGGCTCTCCATTTCTGTGCATTCAGCGTGGGTATGTCTTCACGCTAATGGCACTCATATTTACACCTAAGCATTTGTTTAATGTTTCAGCTTTAACTTTTGAAAACTCTTCCATAATTCTTCCCTCTTCACGGGCAGGATAATTCAGTGAAGGGAGGTAAATCAGGTATTGCTGTCTCATGGATAGAGAAACTGAGGCGCCAACAGATTCAGTGACATGCCCAAAGTCACATGGCAAGCGAGAGGCAAACCAAGAGCAGATTTGCTCTCCTGGATCAGGAGACTTTCCATTGGCCATCTTCATCCTATCAAATGGAGCATTTAAGGATAGCTGCCTTGGATGGTGCTTCTCTCCAAATATGTCCAGTGCATCCAGCAACTATGTGTGTGGTGTCGGTTTTTAAGCAGTTGAGGAGACAGCAATGGAGACATGGCATCTGCTTCGAAGGAGCATGCAGTCCAGATGTGTTGATGGACACCAAAACACGCAATATTTCGTGCAATGTGAAAAGCATGTGACAACACCATTCAGAAGGACCTCACAGGTGTGGTGGAAGTTGCGATGGGGGCTTGACATTGAAGGAGCTTGTCAGACAGTGACTGGGATTTGCAGCACAAAGAGCTTTACATGTGAAGTCCAGAGTTGTGCAAGCTGGAGATGGGAGCATAGTGCCGAGAGAACAGACTGGAGGGTGATGGCAGGCGGGGTGGGTGATGGTTCCAGAGAGCCTTCCATGGAAGGCTCCCACTTGAGGGAGCTGGGCCTTTGCTCCATATTTTAGACGTTCCCAGGCGTTTGCATGTCTCTTATCAGGTAAATAAAAATTAATAGAAAGCTGACATACAACTGCTGAATTTTTATTTTACTAAGTAAAAAACCAAACTACTATCATCTGTAATTCAACATCAATTTATACAAGAACCACCACCGAGAATGTAGGAGAGTCCTAACTTTCTACAAAAAAAAGCAAAAAGTTAAATACATTTATTTAGCTTTATGAAAAACTCACTATACTTGCCATTTCCCACTAATTTCACTAAGACAGAGTTTTGGGAACTACTCCTATAGATCACACTTCTCTAACTTCAATGAGGATATGTGAATCACCTAAGGATCTTACTGGAATGCCATTCTAATTCCGGGTGGGGTCCGAGATTCTGTATTTCTAGAAGCTTCTGTGTCAGGTTCTTACCGCTGGAGCTCAGACCACACCTTGACCAGCCAAGCTGTCTCCATGGCAAGAAACCAGAAGACTGCCTTTGATCGTATTTGTATTTGAGAAAGTTAACCAAGAAGCCACATGTAAAATTGGTTGTAAGTGAAATGTTCCTGCAGTTGATCGCACGACAAAAGCTCTGCAGATATCTATCCTGTGGGTTGTGCAAGATTACTTCAACCCAGCTCTCTGATCCTCTGACTCATTGCAGGAGTTCCTCAAATGGCAAGAACACCTCAAAGATTCACTATAAATGCATTCCCTATTTATCTATTCCCATATATCTACATATAGTCAATTGTATCTCTTTCTGACTGAATCTTTAGTCTTAGCAAAGAGACGGAATATTGGCGGAGTATAAGTAAGTAGTGTTTGTCAAGAACAGAATATCTACTGCCAAAAATAAAAAGGCTTAAAAATAGTGTAAATCAAACCAGTGGTGGTTGGTTCGGTGCCATCGCTTCTCAGGGACTTGAGCAATGATTGAGTCCTGTACACGGAGAACAGATTGTTCCACGTGAGGCCTTTGGAAGTTAACTTCAAAGCAGATGTTCTGGAAGCTTCTGTTACCATTACAGACAAGCTGTTCTCATTTTATAGAAAAACAAATACCTAATAATAAATTATCATACTTACCTTAATGGCTTCATAAGGATTCATTAGGAAACATTCAGAAAAAGGGGATAAGAAGTTTAAAAATGTACTTCTTAAAATAATATTTTTATTACATCAGAAGCCCAGGATGTGGTGAGCTATAGCAGATGGCGAATCTTACAAATGTCTTACAAATATTGGACAGGCTGCCAGAACCCAAGGCAGAAAATAACAAAATAGAATGACTTTGGGGTCAGTAGTAATTTTAAAGAAGCTCTAAGTTCAGATGCCAGATGGTATTCCTTACAAGTTTAATCCAGAGATGTTCTCCACAAAAACTTTAATAGGTGATTGTTTCCCTGAAGCCTATTTGAACACCGGCCCTCAGAGGACTTACCACTTTTTTTTTTAAGATTTTATTTATTTGAGAAATTGAACAAGAGAGAGAAAGAGAGAGAGCACAAGCAGGGGGAGGGGCAGAGGGAGAAGCAGACTCCTCGCTGAGCAGGGAGCCCGATGCGGGACTTGATCCCAGGACCCCCGGGATCATGACCTGAGCCGAAGGCAGACGCTTAACCGACTGAGGCACCCAGGGGCCCCAGACTTACCACTTTTAAAAGGGGCTCTTATATTCTTTGGCCTTCTATTCCATAAGGGGGTGTCTGGAACCTGGAGTAAACACAACTCGTGATGGATTCCAAGCCCAGCTTCCTGTAGTTTTCTGTGTCATTAGACTTTGTTCGCTGGTGTGCGGGGCAGGCTTTCCCTGGCTTTATTTAAATGGAAGACACTCGGGCAGATCCATGACTTTCCTGCCCACTCTTGTAACAGGCAAGTCTTTAGACACTTTCAAAAACCAGCCTCCATGCCAAGATAGGATAGGTGTCAAAAATAGTTCAGAACTGGAAAATATCAATAATGCTGTATTACCTAATAAAATCCAGGCTGGTGAAAAGAAATAGGGGGAAGAATAACTAGGAATGTATATATATCTTTAAAATTCAGAAGTACCTAAGGGCTTTGAGTGGAGGTCCTCAAATACACCTTTGAAAAAATTTTAAAAAGAGATTCCCAATTAGTTCATCAAGTGTATGAAGAGCTATTAGCCCTCTGCCTCTGAGCCCCTTGACACAGAGCTGTGGTCGTTAAGTGGAGTCATGGTGCCCAGGATGTTTACAAGATGTGAGGACAATATTGGAAATTCTTTTGACATTTATTTGTCCAAAAATGTGACACAGTAACCTTTATTAATATCTAATGTTTTAAATGACTTTAGTACATGTGTTCTCTTCTCTTTCTCTGGGTTGATGGATGGATAGGTAGATGGATGGATGGACCCATTTTTTAAAAAGCTAGACCTGGGCCTCCAGCTTATAGACAGCACATCGTGGGACTTCTCAGCCCCCATAACTGCATGAGACAATTACCATTACAGACAAGCTGTTCTCATTTTATAGAAAAACAAATACCTAATAATAAATGAAATAAAATATAATAAATATGAAATAAAATAAATAATAAAAATGAAATAAAAAATAATGAATCTCAGTCTCTCTCTATATCTACATCTACAGATATCCTCATATCCTGTTGCTTCTGTTCCTCTGGAGAACCCTAATAATACAGCATAGTAACTTTGCGTTTCCGTGATGGCCATAGGAAGAGCTCCCCAGAGGATAGATACCATTAGGGACATTGTGCAGGAACCCAGAGCACCATATATCCTCATGCATGTGTGCTCACTCGAGAGTCCAACTGTGTCCAGCTGCACTCCCAAGGCAAAACAATTCCCGTGAGTTCGGGCAGAAAACTCCGAATGCAGCTTCCAGATCTGCTGTCCCCACAGGCACCTTCTGCTTGTGTGTCTATGCACAGCATCCTTCCCACCATTACGCACCGGCCATGCACCCGTCCCAGATTCACCCCACCCTCCCCTCTCCTGCCCTTCCCCATCTTTCAGCAGTGGGTCATGAGACGACATTTCCTACAGCCACTCCCCAAGTGATTCTGGGCAATTTCTGCAGCCTGGGATTCAAGGTCCTTTGACAACTGGGTCTACTTCTGAATTTTGTCTGAGCAATCTTCTAAAGGAATTCACTTCTCTGGGGATGCAGCATACCTTCGTGCTTCCCCCATGGTGGAAGACCACTGCTCTCTGCTCTTGCTGTCGGCTGAGCTCTCTCCCGCCTCCAGCCAACTTCTCTTGCTGAGATGCCCCTCAGGTCCACACCATGACTGCTGTGTGTGTTCCGAGCTTTTTCCTTAGCCTGCTCTTTCCCACGCGTTCTACCTCTCCGTGGTTCAGAGTTTTAGTCTTTCCTCCTCAAGCAAATTCAAAACTCAAAAGGAGATATTGTATCTTTATGTTCTGTTTCCCCAACAGCATGCCGCACAAAACTGGGTACCCGTAGGCAATTCGTATTTATTGAGGATTGGAGGGGCCTCCCTAACCTCCAGGCCCAGAGGAGGTGGCCTCCGAGCCTCAGCTGCCTGGGTGGTCAAGGTCCAGAACCCCTTCCAGATTCTTCAGGTTTCTGGGGCATCCACCTTCAGCATCCCCTTTGGTGCCTGCCCCCAGGTGAGCTGCCTGGCTGTGCAGAACACTGCCCCAGATGTAAAGTCAGCAAACAATCAAAAATCCACTCACACAAAGCACTGGAGAGCCTGTAGGACTTACTGTCGATTTGAGGAGGACATGGAGAAGTGTTTCTACCATATGTTCATCAGTGACCTTCCTGGGCCTCCGGCCCCTCCTTCCGTTCTCTTTAGTTCCTATCCCCTTCCTGTCAAAGGCGGTGCCCCAAGCTGCCACCCCCATCTCCTCGCACCTTCTCTGCAAAGCACCTGCCTCTTTCTCTCGGGGTCCTGGACCTGTGCTGCCACTGTTTTTAGGGCCCTCCTGGGACCCCAGCAGCAAACCAGAAGTTATTTTCTCAAAGAGAAAGTTCCCTGTCTCACGGGAAATCAGGCACTGCTGTTAAGAGTTTTAACCTGGTTACACTGAACCATCTGCTTACTTCAAGGGTGGTCCATTCTGGGGCTGCTCCTTCCTCGTCTCCTTTGCTGTGCCCCCGGCCATAAGACTTGCTGTCCCCTCTACCCCATCCTCAGGGTTTCATCCATGTGCATTTCCAAAGGGGCCTTGCTCTGGAGCCCCAGAACCTTGGACTTTAGTCAAGCACTTTCCCCACAGTAACCTTTTCCTTCTCAAGGGGGGAAGACTGACAGATCAGAGAGAGCAGACATGGCAGTGGGCTACTTAGCGTATTTAGTATATCCGCTCAACAACATGATCACTCCTAGGTGGCCCCTAGCATGACGACACAGAGGCGGTAAGTGCTTGCTCTCCCTAGCCTGGATTTCTACTGCTTAGCTCCACTAGTTCTCCGTTGACCTCTTCCTCATGTCCGTTCAGATCAGTACAAGCTAGCTCCATGGAAAATACGGCCAACGCCTTCAAACCCATCATATCTCACCTCACCTGCCTGGAAGACATGACCATTCACTACAGTTTATAATCGTGAATTTTCTCTTATTTCTCTGGCCTCCTGGGCATGTTGAGTCCCCAGATCTCACATCCCTGGCAAGTTTTTCCTATTTAAGTTTTCCTAGTGCACGTAGCTTGGGGGACCCTGTTCAAATCACTCCAACAATTATACTACTTCCTCAACAGCCCCCAATCCCTGCCCCTAAAATCACATGAAAACAAAAACCAAGAAAGTGCTGCCAATGATTCTCACTTCTGAGGGATAATTTCTGGTTTTCAAAAATAAGTTTAATAGCTACCAGTGTTTTTTTTGACTTAACACGATTTTAAAAGAAGTTTGTAATGGATAATAACTGTGTGCCAAGAAGGTGACTGGACTTCGGAAGAGTTCATGCGTGTGGACATGAGTGTGGACATGCGTGTGGACGTGCACGTGGACATGAGTGTGAACATGCACGTGGACATGAGTGTGGACATGCCTGTGGACATGCACGTGGACATGAGTGTGGACATGCCTGTGGACGTGCATGTGGACATGAGTGTGAACATGCCTGTGGATGTGCGTGTGGGAAAACTACACAGGTGTTAGCTGCTTTTCTGTGGGAATAGTTGACCCTTGAAGAAAAGCAAAATAGTTCTCCCCCAACGGTTATGCAGCAGAAAAGGAGATGTTTCCGCAGCAGCCTTCCTCATCCACAGACAAAAGCCACTTAACAAGCTGGACCATTCTCAGATTCCCCGCTTTGCTCCTGCAGCTCAGAGACGCTCCTGCTCATCTCGCGGGGCTGCCCCTGGGCACGGACTGAAGTGCCACATGGGGTTCACTGGCCCCCCCTCGCCTGGTGGCGGGCGGACTGGTGCTGGCCGCTGAGAGTCTCAGTCTCCTCCCGCCTAAAACGGGCGTGGGAACTAATGAGATACTGTTGCACACGGCAGGGGAAGGGGACGTGCCGCTAGGTGGGCCCCTTCGGGGACACATGCACCGGCCATCACTGCCAGGCGATGCCCTGCCTGTGGGCCCTCCTCCTGGGCAGGTCTGCTCCTGCGGCCGTGTCCCCACGGACCCCACGGCTGGTCAGCGGGCTCCCCTCCCTCTGTGGTGCCTGGGGCTGCGGTGGGGACTCTGGGCTTTCACAGCTTCCTCCCCATCAAGCCCTACCTGAGCACCATCTTCCTGGGAATGCTTGGGAATTGGGCTGTTCTGAGCCTTCTCATTCTTATTTGCTGGGTACAGTTGCAGGTTTATTTGGCATACGGGCATTTTATATGATTTTGAGCTCTGTGAGTGGGAGGGAGAGGTGGTCACGTTTCCCCGCACGCAATGATGTAGGTGTCAGTGTATTTACATGATAGTTCTTTGGTCCTGGTGAGTGTGGAACTGCTTGTTTATGCCACTTTTATTTTTAAGGAGTAACATTCTATACATCATTCTGACTACATCTTAGATCCCTGAAATTATAAGGCAAGATGATGGAGGAAAAAGGCATCCAATCATGTTTAAATGCAAATATTCACCCTGACGGCTCCTACTAGCAATTACTGTGGAAGTTCTGGGGCCTCAGGCAGGCCACTTCGCTCCCGCACTGCTCTGACAGATGCCTGCTTCTTCCTTAAAGTAACTCAGACTTACCTTTCTTTTTAAATACATATTTTTTAAGTTTATTTATTTAAGTGCTCTCTACCGCCATCACGGGGCTCGAACTCGTGACCCAGAGACCAAGAGTCGAAAGCTCTTCCGACTGAGCCAGCCAGGCGCCCCAGACTTACCTTTCTTGCTCTCATCTGCCTGTTCTTATTCTCCCTTCCAGCACCACACAGTATAGATGGTTCACCTCTTTTCGGGGCAATTTGTCAGTTTTCTTAGTATCTTCTGGTTCATGGCTGTGAGATCTGACACGTCTGCTAGGTTCCTTTGGAGCGTTTCCTCTTGTACCTCAACTTGTCCACCCTATGCAACAGGACAGGCGTCTTCGTGTTTGGACACTGTTTGTATGGACACAACCAACATCTATTGAGAGCTGACTCATAGCAAGGAGGAAACTAGAGCCCCACCCCCTCCCCATGTACTTACTGTATTTTTTTCCTCCCAGTTGTGAACTTGGATGGCATTTTTTTTTTCCCATTTAATATAGGAATCTGACTTTACATGGTATCCCTACTATATCCAGGTTGGGTTCATTTCACCCATTCTATTGCATGGGGGGTCCTGACCCCCATGCAATATTTTAGTCCTCCTGTGCTTTGTAACATTTGAAATGAGATGGGTTTGCCTCTGGGCCTTACCCAGTCACTGATAAAATATGAAGAGAGAAGGCCAAGGGCTGAGAAGAAACCACATTTCTCTACAAGCCAGGAAATGTCAGAGAGAAAACTGACCAAAAGGTCACCGTGACCAAAAGGACAGAGTAGAGAGCATGTATGTGGCCCTTTAACTCAAAGGGCCACTTTTAAAAATACAAAGGAGTAAGCTTTTGTTCAAACCAGTCAGCCAAAAAGACCGCAGCCCTGTAAATGGGGTGTTACAATCAGGCCCCTCCCGGGAGGCACCATGACACAGGGGCAGCGAGCAGAGTGAGGGTTAAGTCTGCACACGTCCCGTGAGCCTCAAGCCCCTCCACACTCTGCAGAACAGGAGGGAGGTCAGTGGGAAAGAGCTGGATCTGGAGAGGGCCTTCGTGAGGACGGTAGCTTTGGAGAAGGCTGGGCTTAACCAGCATCCGCCCGCCCCTCCCACCCCACCCGCGGCCAGTCCCACCCTGCAACAGGAGACATTGGGTCCCACCACACCTACTTGCACAGGGCAACTGCAGAGGCTGGACGAATCATCAGTAGCTGTCTTAGCGTTAAGTGACTTAGAATGACGCTTTCTTGTGGGCTTCTGCATTACAGTTTCTACTATTGAGCTACTATTTATATTCATCACTGGCCAAGTAGAAATAACAAGTCATGATGCATACTCAGACTATACTTGCTGGAATGGGATAGCTGATGTGTTCCTGAAATTTTGGAAATTAAATAAAAATGGAATTTCACTAGCTTAATTCCCTAGATTGTTATAGTCAAGAACTGTAAAGTCAAGATTTAGAATACCATGAAAATGACTTCATCCTTAGTCTTTAGACACTCTTTCTTTTTTTTGAGAGACAGAGAGCATGAGAGGGAGGAGGGTCAGAGGGAGAAGCAGACTCCCCGCCAAGCAGGGAGCCCGATGCGGGACTCGATCCCGGGACTCCAGGATCATGACCTGAGCCGAAGGCAGTCGCTCAACCAACTGAGCCACTCAGGCGCCCCTAGACACTCTTTTTTAAAAGAACCTCTAATTAATAAAGTGGGTCAGTGACTCAAGCATCCACATGAATGTGTCATACTCAAAAAAAGAGATGACCCAAGAGAGGCTGATGACAGACAACTTGGATTTTTCTACTTAAAACAACAACAACAAAAACCCACAGAAAACTTAAGCTTAAAGAAAAATAAGAGATAATGGGGAGTAATTTAGTAAATTAGTCTCAAATGCAAGAAAAGTCATTATTATTTTTTTTGTCCTCTCTTTGTAAAGTTTCCAAACTTACTATAGCCCAGGCCAAACTAGAAGAAAAACAAGTTATGTGCTGAACTTACATTTCGGCTCTCCCTAACACAGGGGAGAAAACTCCCCTGAATGAGTAAAACATGGAATATTTTAATATCCACTTTTAGAACTCAAATTGCTTTTTTTCCCCCCATAAAATCAAGTGCAATGGAGCAGAAGTCTGTGTTTGTCACCAATCCTTTATTGAAACTGGTAACTGACACGCTTTATAATAGAACAACAAAAATAATGTTCAATATATACAGGCTTTGCATGGACTATTTTACTATACAGAAGGCAGAGTGATAACACGATCTAATTTCCATAATAATTTGTGCACAAAAAGACACCCAGCAGACAATGTGTCAACATTACAGTGGAATGACATCACGGGTCCAGTGAAAATTCAGCCTAATACAAAACGTACTCATCTATTGCAAATGACGGCTTTCTAAAGACCCAGAGCTTTTCAGTAGTAATTCACCCAGAGTCCGAAGCAGAGATTTGGTGTGTGGCTATGAGTCTCTTCAGTGAAACCACCTCTGCAGATAAGTTTGCTATCCCCTGCTTCAGAAACAAATTCTCTGGGTCAGACACTTTGTAGCCACTGTCTTGCATTTCCACAACTCCAGTTTTGAAGCTATTCTGAGTTTTGCCATTAAGTTCTTTTGGATGCCAGTGTTCCGATTTGAGAGACCAATCTTGAATATTAGTCACCTGCACTGAAAAAGGGGTGAGGGCAGAATGTACCATACTTGGGGCAGTATGCTTCTCGAGTTCGAAGTGTCTCTTGGGCGTCCCGTCCATAGGCGAGGCCGGTTTCGGTGCGGCGTCAAACTCGTGATCAAACGCTTCTACTTTGATCTGCATGGCTTTGGCTTTAATGCGGAGCTTGTGCGGCAAGGCGGAGGAGTTCACTTCTGGGACCTTCACCGTGGTGGCGTGGCCACGCTGAAGCTCCACAGGAGAATGGATGGGGCCCTTGGGAACCTGCTGCTCATCTTCTCCGTCGGATGACTTCCCCACCGTGCCGTCATCTGTCTCCGACGTCCTGGGGGAGTTGCTGGAGGACCGGGTGACCTGCAGCAGAGGCGGAGAGTGGGAGTAGCTGGGGAACGCGGTCCCCATGAGGTTCTGATACACAGAGGCCCGGTAGGCGCCCCGCTCATCACCAGGCTCCCTCGCGTAGCTCTCCAGTTCCACAGGCTCTTGCTTGATGGCCTGGAACTTGCTCTCGGGGCTCCCACAACCACCCTGCACAGCCCCATCCTGTGAACGTTCCAGCGAGGACACTTCGGAAACATCGGACAGGGAGGCCTGCGGGGAGTGCTTGATGACAGAAATGCAGCCGCTCGTCACCATCGAGGGCTCGTGCTCATCCACAAAGGGGCCAGTGCTGGACTTGGACGCCTGGTAGTCTTGGAAGTACACAGCAGTAGAGTGACTGAGTTTCTGAATCTCTTGGGCATAGGCCGTGGAGCTAATTAAACCAAACTTTAATTTTAGGGAGAGCAGCTCAGCTTTTAAAGTGGCGTTTTCTTCTCCCAGGGCAATCAGTTTGTTCTCCAAAACCAGGTCATTCAGTCGACGTTTCTCCCGAGACCTCTTCGCGGCTTCGTTATTTTTCCGCCTCTTTTCCCAATACATGGCATCCTTCTTTTCATCGGGAATGAATTCCCGTTTCCTCCGACACGCGGAAGATTTGCTCTTCCCGACGCTGCCTTCATTCAGAAGCAGCTCTTCACCCCCTGTCAAGTCTTCTGAGACCTCGGTCAGCGCAGAGTTCAGCACCATCATCTTGTCCACACCGCTGCCAGCATCCAGGGATGCCTGCTCCTTCTTGATGGTCTGCATTTTTCTCAGCTGCATCAGAATCAGGACAGATTCCTTCCCCAGTATTCACAAATGCTTTAAAAACTGCGGTGGGAAAGCCATCAATGTTCTCTCTTCCGTTCTGCTGTCCGGAATGAATCTCGCTGGCTCCTCTTACTGAATGGAGTAGGGGTCTTCCTCGTAGGTTCCCTGCAATACAGGAGAAGAGCGTTATCCACTGGGTAAATATTTATTGCCAATTACGCACGAGGAGCTACGCTAAGCATGGAGGACACACAGGTCTGAACAAGACATAGCCCTTCCCTTCAAAGAGGCTGCCATCGGGAAAAGGAGATAGGGGCCCAAATGCCTGTGCTGTAAGCTGCAGAGGACAAGTCCCCAGTGAGACCACTCAGCAGAGTGCCACGTGGGCCAGGACACTGGGAGCAAAACCACACGTGCCCAGGCAGAAACAGAGGAAGGCTGTTTCAGGATCAGAAATGGTGGGGGGCTGGGTACACAGAGACAAGACATCCCGGGAAGGAAATGACAGATCGCCTCTGGTTGGTTAAGTTTTAAATGGTACTTGCATATCATGGTGCTTCTGAATAATTTTGGGTGACATTTACATCACTGCAGAGCAAACACACTCACCCCCCTTCAAAGGAACTTCCCCAGGTAAACTCTCATACCCATACACAAATTCTGCAATTACATGGAATAAAATATACTCTAAAGCGAACTCTGTATTTTCACAAAAATGAAAATAAAAGCCACACAAACAACCGAGTCGTGGTTGTTTTGATCTGACTCTAATGTGGACACACACCTGTCCATCACATTCCTGACTGCATTCTGCCAGGTGGCTCGGCACACCTGGATGTACGGGACTCCTCTCAATAGAGCCATATCTTCTGATGCATCTGTGCTATGACATTAGGTATGTTCCTTCTTTTTTCTGGTTCCTTCAAATTGATTTATCAAACATCCACTTAAAATTGAAGCGCCCAAGGTGCTTTTTTTTGGGGGGGGGGTCCTGAAAAGTCTGCCCCAATAGATTTCATTTATGCAGTAGTTTGGGACTAAAATATACAGTTCCTATTCAAAGGGACCTTTTTTTTTTTTTTTAAGTAGAGTGCATTTTTGAAACTTAAAATTATTTTAAACCCAGAGAATGTAATTATGGAAAGAATTTCTTTCCATTTTACTAATTAGTTTCAAACAAAATATAAAAAAACCCTCAAAAATAGAACCATCAGCTAGCTTCCTTTTCTGCTGATGAGATATTTATAATCTGAATTTGGCTTGACATGAGGTAATAAACCCATATTAGATTCCAATAACAATCTTTTTGTGGTGGTTTTTGGACCCAACTGTGCTTCTCGACAGGGCTTCTCTGCCTGATTTTCCAGTAGGTAATACTTTCATAAAGGAGACCACCGTTCCTTCAGTGCTATCTGCATATGGCACTCTCTCCTGCCACATTAAAAAGATTTAATGTTTTTGTTTTACATCACTCTCCCTTTCTTGTGCATAGTTTTGTAATGACTAATGAAGTGAAGTTTAATTTTATCAGCTGGAAAAGCCTGCCAGCTTCTTGCGCCTTTTCCAGAAGGAACAGAAGAAATGATGTAATAATTTCAGGATCATAAAGAGTAAGGTTTAATGCCACATTTTTGTCCATCAAGCTGAGCCAACATGGAAACAGGCAGTTGTGACTAAGCAAAATCCATGATTAATAACACCAAGTTTCTGTTTGTTTTTGATAACACGACGTGAACGCAAGGAGTCTGCACAGTAGGCAGTGATGGTGTAAAAAGGGAATCTTTCCAGTTATCACTTAGTGTAACAACACTGCTTTCTATATTCCCACTCAGGTTTCGTCTTCTGACACGAAAATCCATCTTTCCTCTACATATCAATGGACTCTTCACTGCTAGTAAAGATTTCTGTTCCCCAGCTCGGTCAAGTCCCCCACCACCAAAGTCAACTGAGTGTTGAGGCAAAGAGTCAAACTTCCAGCAGCTGGAGGACTGCGGCACTGATCTTTTTTTGGGGGGATGCCCTTCAAACCTCCACCAGCTCCTCGGGTACTATTGATTTTTTTAAACATCATATAGTTCCTTGAACACTATTATTCTGGGTACATTTTCCACCAGAGACTCACTCTTTCCCCTGCATTTTAAAATGTGTCCCCTCCTTTTAAAAAAAAAGTCACATTCTTTTAACGTTTGCCTCCCCAGTTTTCAGTTATGCTTTTGAAATGCCCCACCATTCTGCCTTAGTTACTCTTCCTAAACTTTTCCTTATTTCATCATTTCTCACCCATTTTCATCATTTCAAATCTACCAGGGCGTTGGGACTTTTCAGCCTCCTGGTCCAAAGGCTGCATGTGCCAGGAGCCTCCAGAGTGGGGGGCTGCTCTCACCACACTGTGTGGAGGACACTGTCCCACTCCATCTAACAAAAGTATCCCCCTTGTCTTAGCATCTCTTTGACCCCTCTCTTCTCGCCGTCTAAGCACTACGTGTCCACTCTGTCATCTCTAGAACTTCCTCGGTACATTCAAAACCTACAGGAAGTCTCCTTTCTTTTTAAGCTTCTTCCTATGTGAATTTTACTACATGTACTAGAATCTGGGAGTCTTCCCTCATCTGCAAATACTAATTGTCTCTCTGACTCACTGGCAAATCACCACCTACTATCTTAAGAGTATCTTCTGTAATATTTTTTATCAAGTAATCTTGCAGTGTTGGAAAAAAAGTTTATCATGCGTGTGAGATAATGCAGAGAAAGGTGCTGATTTCTACACTGTCTTTCTGCAGGTTTGTTTTGTACATCCAACTAGTATGTAATTTTTTTCAGGGTGCAAAGTATTGTCTTTGTGTCCTAGCAACAAACTGAACATAGAGGTGTCCGACATCTGATCGGCAGTCACTCATTTGCCTTATCTAAGAGAGTTTTGTAAATGAAACACTTTCTGATAGTTTTTTTTAACTGAATGTTATTACGTAAATTCTAAAAAAAGACATTTTACTTGTTAACAGAGAGCTTCTCTTATTCATTAACTGATTTATTCAACACGGAATGTGGAGTGCCTACTGTGGACCAGGCACTGAGCCAGACTGGGGGCACATAAAGAGGGAGGAGGGAAAACCAAACTCAGGAGTCAAGGAAGTCCTGGTCTCCTGCGGGAGCCCGACCGGAGAACCCAGCGCTAGGGGAGGCCCGCGTGACGGGCGCCGGCAGCATGGGGACTGGGTCACCCAGCACATCCTTTCTAGCCCCTCTGCTGGTTTCTTTATGGTGACAACAACACAAGCAATCCCAACAGGGGCTGTTTACTGAACACTTACCACACAGAGAGCCTGGCCTCACGACAAGGGTTTTCAAAACAGAAAAGGCTCAGAGGAGTCCAGTGACCTGCCCCGTGCCCCCCAGCTGGCTAACCAGCAGAGCTCAGCTGCAGCCCAGATCCAAGTCCAACTCCCCTACCAGCACCCTCTCTGACGCCTGCACGGGGTTGTTCTGGTGTATGCCCAGTTCCTCTTCTGGATCACTCCCATTTCTGAGTAATACACACCCATTCACTACGTTAGTCTTGCGGTAGTAAGGCACCACCAGAGGTGGCCAGAACTTCCTTAAGGCAACAGAGGTAGCACCTGGAACCTTCCTCCAGCCTCTTTGGCTGTTGTTTTATATCCCAAGAGTATTTAATGAATTACAAAAACATTCTAAACTCTTATCTCTGCTAAAATTTTAATCTCCTGGCAATCCTATGTGCTAAAATAGGGGAAAAGAAAAACGACGGCCAGGGGCATTGGATCCTGTGATTTTTTGGTACAAAACCAGAAAGTATCCCTTTTCAACATGGAGGGGAGGTGGGCAGTTGAAACACAGAGAGACTGAGTGACTTTCCCAAGATCACACAGTGCTGAAGGGCAGAGGTGGACCTCAGAAACTAGTCGTGTCCCCTGACAGTGAACTCAAAGGAAGTGCTAACGTGGTTTACATGGCCTTCTGACACATCGGTGTTTATGCTCAACTAACGACTCTCTTCCAAACTGTGTTTTCCCTTCGGATTGACTTAACGCCCACGTCGCCTCTGCGTCACGCTTTGCACTAAACTGCAGCACCCCTTCCATTTCCTTTCTCGGGCAACTGTCCCTTCCTGCCGGCTCTGTGACGCTGGCATGTTCGGCGTGGTCAGCCTCACCACTCCCGTTAGATAACAGGGCTGCTTCAGAAGAACACGAATAGAAAGAAATCGAAGAGCCGGAGACACCACATTCCAGCCAATGTATCTTCCCGTCCCTAACGCGGCCACTGTCTCTAATTCATGCTTTCTCAGAGTACGTTACACCACTTCCACAGGCGGGAGTTAGGTTTTGTAAACGCTGAGCTGTCATGTGTATTCAAGTCAGATGACCTAAACGTGATCTTTAATTAAGATTATAATTTGGCTTAAAAAAGTTTAAAAAAGAATACAAGTTCACAACCTGTAAGTCTCCACCAAATTCCTCCTCGAGGAGTGACATGGTTACTTCCGCTTACGGAGACAGACCTGCACCCGTCCCGGCCCCCGGCGCACCTCCCAGAAGAACCGTGGCTGGCAATTCAAACTCTCTCCGAAACAAGAAGGAACATTTCGTCTCCAGCATCTAAAATCCTACCAATAGTTTAGACATTAAATAGTCTACTATGAGAAAAGTTTGTTATTAATGCTCCTTCAAAGGGGAAGTCTTCTTGCAAATAGCTTGTATTACATATTTTGATTTAAAAATTTACACAAGATGAGATACTATTTGAAGTGCTCCATATTTGGGAAGCATTTTTGAAATAGAACTATCTCATTGTCCTCCACTCTCTGGATATGCCATTTATTCCCTCAGAGGCACAGTATAGATACCATTAAAGAAAAAAAAAATCATTTTATGTTAAATTGTAAACTATCTCTCCACTAAGTAGAGAGCTGCTTGTTTTTGAGATAACATGTCATTTCGGTGAAAAATAAGCAAAGTTAATTAATTCACAGTTCTTTAAACTATTAAAACTAGCAAAATGTCAACCTACATTTCTCGTGGTAGGGTTAACAGTTGATGACATGACTGTTTCAATAAAACGCTTTACTTCTGTTCATGGGTAAGAATAAAATCCAGTACTTAAAAGCAGAGTTAAAACAGGAAAGGAATACGCATGTACAGTCAAGGGGGATGGGGGTGTGTGTGAAAAAACCCAGGGAGCATTGAACTCGCAAGGGGATTTTCTCATCAGGCTAAAAAATTAAAGGCTTTTATTTTTTAAAGTAATCTCTATGCCCAGCGTGGGGCTGGAACTCACGACCCCAAGATCAAGAGTCACATGCTCCACCAACTGAGCCAGCCAGGTGCCCCAAAGGCTTTTTAAATTAATAAAACTATGCTAAACCTCTCTAATTACCAATGAAGTGCCTCCCGTTCAATAAGAGATTTCTATCTCTAGTAACACAGACTTTAACCCTAATGTTAGAGAGAAATGTGTACGTGATCCAGATATGAACACACACATACAGTGAGTGAGTCTCATGCTTTGCCAAAGTCTGTCCTATCATAGCAACAAATTAACCTACGTTTTCTATTTGGGCAAATTTGTAAATAAATGTGTCAAAATCTGATCAAGTTTATGCTATGTGAAAATATTTCAAGTTTCTTGTTCTCTCTTTAATTTTAATTTTCAGGTTGTTGCATCACACTGATGTCTCATCCTCAACAAAGGACCACTTAAAAATTAGATTCAATCTTAACAAATATGACAACATTGCATTTGGTGATAGCACTGATAGAACTTAAGGAACTGAAATATGAAACAGTATAATTTGACACTCTTTTATAAGAGGACTGTGTTTATAACCTACGGCGCACCATGGAAATATTCGGAAGACTGTGTGCAGGAAGGGCAAAGATGCTAACACAAAGAAACAACTGCACGGCTGGAGAAGGAAAGACCAGCCACACCCTCACTGAAGAGGGAGAAGAATCTGGGTATGGGGGGTAGGGGGGAGAGGAATAGTAAAGCATTTTTAAAAAGCTGCAGTCACTCAAAGTGGGGACCACTAGTTTCCTTGCTACTTCCAAAGATAATGTATCAGTCTGACAACTAATCTGAAATCCTAAGGGACGCCAACAATCACAAAGTAACTGTTACAGGAAATTCTGCCATGGGTTCCCACCAGCAGAGCACGTGCGACACGCAGAATGGTGGCAGAAATGGTGTGGGTGCAGGGCTGAGGGGGGGAGGGCAGGGAAAGTTCTTGAATGTTTGTTAAGTACACTGAAGAACCACCCACTCCAGTTCTCCTCAGCTTGACTGTTTGATTTCTTCTTTTTAATTTCACTTTCTTGCCCAGTGAGCAGATGATTACAAATGTCAGTTACTTTACTACGTGCCTTATGAATAGGACGGATTTTTAAAAAAATGTTTTCAGGTTTACTTGAAGGCTATTGAATTGCCCTTTAAGATCCTTGGAGAGTTAATTGATAAAGACACCATGTTCTGATAACTAAAGGCTTATAATACAAAGATCATTCTGATTCCAATGAAACTGAGTCCTCAAAGCACAGATTATTACGAATGGCATCTAGAAAATCCCCACTAAACTGTATCATAAAAACAAGCTTAAGCTCTCTAATTAAAACCGTATGAGAAATGGTTTGTTTTTTTTTTTTAACTACAGGAAAGTTATTTGCAAAGAAATTTGAGAGGTGATTGGGGGTAGTGGTAATACAAATTCATTTTGAAACCGAAAAAACTCTTATGTAATGTCTGTGATCAAAGGTCAACGTCTTTCGACATTCTCAATGAGTCTGATCTGGATAAAAATCAACTCAAATACAACTTAGGAAAATAACAGGATATCAGACAATGTGTTAATCCTGTGAAATACTGGCACACCTCACAAAACCCAAAAATGCATATTAAAGGAGCTTCAATTACATTGTTTCTGTCATAGTTTGAATCGAATCCCAAGTGTGCTCTCATTCCCTCAATACAAATTAAAAATAAACAACTTCTCACAGCATCAGTGCCATCTGGATTACAATGGAAATAATGAAGTATGTGTGATTTTAGCTCGGGTAAAAATAAAGCCGAGGCAACATGACTGCACCTTTTCCATGCCATGCGGCAATCACATTCACTTGGTGGAGCTGACTGCGGACCAAGGCAAGGTCAACTAGAAATATCCACTCCGTGGGTGAGTCAGGCAGTTGCTCAACACGGGAAAGCGCTCTAACAAAGGGTTTTTAATTTTCAGGTTGTTGCATCACACTGATGTTATAATTGCACTTCGCAAAGATAAGCCTTTAACACAGAAAAGGAAATTGTTTCAAAGACGCCAGTGAGCTAGCATTCACACTCTGGGGAGGGCGAGAGATGGGGGGATGTTACTAGCACAGCCCCCCCTCCCGTTTTCAGGCTGGTGGTCTGGGCTGCTAATCCATCTGTCTGTGCCTCTACTCCCGCACCTGTAGAATGGGGATGGTGAGAGAAGGCAGCACAGAGTCAGGCACAAGGAGGCTAAGGGGCTAGAATCAGCTCTTCATTTCATTTCTGAAGAATGAGCAGCATCAAGGCAATGCCGATGACGAGTGCCTGGGCTTTTGAGCCTCTCGCGATTCTTAAGGAAGCCCTGCCCTGTGCAGCAGGTAGAAGGCTCAAACAGATGAAATCTTGTGTATTAATCAAAAAGACCAAACATCAGCAGTTTCACAGGACACGGCCTTAGTTGTCAAGCACACAGGCTGTGCACTCTCCTTCCCAGAGGGCCCCTCTGTGGGGTCTAACCCGCCTCGGCTGGGCTCGGACCACAGATGTGTAGAGATGTGGATGATCAGACCAAGGAGAGCCATCACAGAGAAGTCAAAGGAACTGGAAAAAGCCAGGGCTGTGTGGCACTTGTCACATCATTCCTGCCACCACCGACTCACCTCTGTGTTCCTACCCACGCTTCCCCCAAACATTAACCCAGTGATTTCGGAGGCTCCGCAACACTGTCAAGAATTCACTTCAAACTTAAATTACCACTGAACGCAATGGCACACAGTTTTGAGAGAGGAAAAAAAAGTAATCATTATTAGAACAAAAATGTATCCCAAGAAGGATCTTTAATTATATAGGCTTAACTCAAACTTCAGTCCTTACTATTATTGGACAGAGATTTAGGCAGAGAAAAATGAAGGTGACTGCCTTTATTAAAAAAAAAAAATCTGGTTCCTGGTGAATTATATGGGAACGGTTTACTGAGCTCCTCAAAACTACCCAGCTCGACGGGTCATATTCTCTCAGTTTACTCTGGACACCAGCAGAGATCACAGCAGCTCCCAAAATCACAGGCTGGGGCCTTAGGGCCCAGCTCTTCTGAGCCTGAACTCTTAGCACTCCGTCAGAGCTGGTCCCTAACTACAGACAGTGGCCTGCAGCTCAAGAGAGAAACTGATTGAGGGGCACGGATGTAGGATGTGATCCCACAGAAACCAACTTTTCAACAAAGCAGACTGCCAGAGAACACCTGTGATGTCGTCCTGAATTCACTGCAAACCAGTTGCTGAGCACACTCTCAGAAGTCTTTATGCCAGGATGAAAGTACTGTAGTCTTACAGTAGGACAGCGGCGTCTACGTGGGCGTTTTGATTTTTGTTTTATTTTGAACTCGGGGAATTCAAGTTCTTTCTACTCTAGCCTTTGACCGCATGAAGTAAAGGTATATAAAAAAAAAGAAAAAGAAGGAAAGGAAAGAAAGAAGAAAGAGAGAAAGAAAGAAAAAGAAAGAGAGAGAGAGAGAAAGAAAGAAAGAAAGAGAAAGAAAGAAAGAGAGAAAGAAAGAAAGAGAGAAAGAAAGAAAGAAAGAAAGAAAGAAAGAAAAGAAAGAAAGAAAGAAAGAAAAGAAAAGAAAAGAAAGAGAAAAAGACCCGACTATGGCCACAGTCAAGCCGGGCGCCCCTTTCCATCAGCATCAATGCTGGAGCGTCCCCACCCCAATGTTCGTGGTCTGTTGACATTTGGAGGTTTTCTTAGTCTTTCTCACTTCACGAATCAAGAAGCGCTTGGCTCCGAAATACAATGAAGCCTCCTGGAACAAAGGTGTCCGCGCTGCTCAGAAGCTCACCGGGCAAAAGGCAGGAGGCAGGCCGCCCAGCTGCCCTCTCCTTGCGCCTCGCCCTGGGCGCCTCCCGCTCCTCCCCAGCTCCCCTCCCATTCCTCCCCGGCTGCGCTCCTCTCCCCTCCCTCGGCCGGGCGAACCCAAAGCGCGCCCGCACTCCCCGGCCCAGGTCCCTCCGCGCCCCCAGCGCGGCGCCTCACCGGGACCCGCCCCCACCGGGTGGGCGGCGCAGCGGGGCCTCGGCGCTGCCAGGACCCCCTCGCCAGAACAAAGGAATGTGGGGAGGGGGCGAGGAGGCGCGCAGGCCGCCGTGCGGCTCCTGCCCAAGCGCCGCCCAGGGCGCTCGGGGGTCCCGACTCTAGGCCCCCACGCTCCGCCCCCACCTCCCAGCCCCCTGCCTCCGTCCCCCAAGGGCCCGCAAGCGGGAGGGGCGCGCCCCTGGAAGTCGCGATCGGAAGGTGGCGCTACGTGTTCCCCAGCAGGCCTGGGGCTCCCTGCCCAAGCTCCAAAGTAGGTCGGGGTCTGACATCAGGGGGCCTGGAGCACTATTAGCTTGTTGGAAAGCAACTGCAATTATTTGGGGTAATATAATTTGTTCCAGGGATGAATGTCTATAATACGCCCCCCCCCCAAAAAAAAACCCAAGCCTTGCTCTTTAGTTATTTAAATGTTACGTCAGGAAAAAAAATCTGACATATACACACCATCATATACATATATTCACACATAATTACACAACCTAAGAATGCCGGAAGAAATTTAAAATATGGGTACATTATATATTCATACATACAGGAATAAAACTAGGGAATCTACACCAAAAAAAATGCAATCCACTAACCTATATCTGTTTCCCATAAATCATATCTGCTCTGGAGAAAAAAAAATACCCACGATGTGAAATAAATACTTGTGACCTCATTCCCTGTTGTTATTTACAAAAGCCAAGACCAGAAGATGACACTTGGCCATCCCCTGCTGTTCTCAGGGAACACAGCACTTTCCTAAAGTGTCCTTTATAAAGATAAATGGGAGTCAGCATCCAGCAAATCACCGGGCTCTGCGAAATGCCTTCCTAAAAATACAATCTTATCAAAGGTCTCCGAAGGCGTGGAGTTAAAACTACAGCAAATGGCCTTGAACTTGTATTTGCACATAGCCCTGGAGAAAACACCAGAAATAGCGCTGCGAGGCCACAATTGTTAAAATGTGATAGGGCTAAATTTAGAAGAACGCACATTTCATTTAGGGCAAAAGACACACATTCGGCAGCGTGAGCTAACTCAATGCTTTACCCCGTTGTCTACTTTCCTGTTTAAAATACCCTTAAAAAAAAAAAAAAACTGTTACAGTGACATTTTAAAGGCTGAGATTGTCCTACTTTCTTTGTAGCAAGATTATAAAATCACGTAATTAGCTCCCGCTTCCTATGCTGACTGCCAGCAAATTCGGCAGTTACATAATGCAACATTTCCAGGAAACTATTATGTGATCTGTCTTGTCGTGTCTGAAAAAGCAATGACAATAAGGTGAGAAAAAGGGCTGATGGAATGGAATACGTGAAAATCAAGAAGGTAGGGAGGTAAACGCCACAATGGCTCGTCCCTGATTTAAAAATAATAGCTCAGGACACCTAAGGGGCGAACCCCAGGAGTATCCAAGATCAGAATACAACCCGAGGAATTCTTCATGTTTTGTAGGAGTGTTGAGAAATAGATCTTTTTATTTGACGTAGTATAGATGTAAATAACGATCTAATATCCAACGCTGCGCTAAAATTTCCAAATCATTGCACACGTCCGTGCACATTCCCACATCTGCCCGTAACCCTAGCCAATATTTCACGGTGGACAGATTATGCAATCTGCGCAAGGACAAATCCCACAACCTTCCCGGGCGCTGGTAACACACGCTGACGACAAACAGGGTGGAAGACGTCGGTGCAGACACAGCCCCTGACACAAACAAACGCCGCGCACGCATTCTCGGAATGCCGTCACGGTTCACGCTCCCAACGCTCTTTTCTCAACAAGAAAATCAAGACTAGTCCCATTTACTCAGCCCCCTCCGCGCCCCCCGCCTCCCCCGCCGCAAGCCCCGCAGAAGGGACGAGAAAGGAGCGAGCGCTGCCCTTCCCGCTCGAGATGGCTCAGCCTCCCCCGCACTCTGCTCCACCAAAACATCAATTTTCCTGAAATCAGGAGACATTATGCAACAGCAGCGGGGGGGAGCGCAAGCCAGCCCGGACTACGTGCCGGCGCGAGGGCGCTGCAATCAAAGCAGCCACCTTAAGGTGGCGAGTCCCCTCCTGACAAGGCAGCAAAAGTTTATGTAATGAATGCCCCGCGCACACTCGCCGCCGTCGCCGGCCAGCCCCGCGCACAGCCCGGCCCGCGCCCCGCGCCCGCCGGCCGCGCGCCCCGGGAGCGGGCGGGGAGCGGGGCGCCGGGCCGGGCCGGCGGTGGGCGGAGCGCTTACCGTGTTCCTGCTCTCGGGACGGCGAGCCCGGGCGGCGGGGAGAGAGCGCGGGCGGCCGGGAGCGGGGCCCCGCGGCGCGCGGGGCGCGGGCCGGGCCTCCGGGGTGGCGGCGGCGGGCGGCGGCGGGCGGCGGCGAGGGCGCGGCGCGGGAGGCGGGCGGCGCGCCGGGTCCGCGGGCGCCGTGGCCGC
>NC_138382.1:3468686-3494765 GCF_054177405.1 Leptonychotes weddellii
GCCCGGCTCTACGGTTGCGCAACGGCCGGCACCGCCGCTGCAACCGGGGCGAGCTGGGGAGGGGCCCGAAACCCCCCGCCCCTCCACCCTTGCCGTCCAGCTCTCCCACCGCTGCCTTCGCCCTCCGGTCGCCGCGGTGCCTCCGGGAGCCCGGAGATCCGCGCTCACTCACAGGCGCTTTTTGTCTCCCCGAGCACGCAGCGGCGGGGCTACCTGTTGCCGACCGAGTACCCGGCCGAGGGCCGCGGCGACCCGGGCGTGGCACGGACCTCCGCCTGCCCCTCCCCGCACCCTCGCGGGAGGACCCCTCCTCCTTGGGGTGGGCGAAGGGGGGGGAAATGGGAGGGGGGCGCTGGCGAGCTGCCAGCACTCGGGGCGGGCAGCCGTGGGGAGGAGGACTGGCTGCCGGTTGGAGCCCCGCGGTGCTGCGTAGGCAGCGATTACAATGCCCCCGCGCGTCTCTCCGGGGAGCGCGACGGCCGGGAGCGGGGAGAGAAAGCGCAACACACAAACACCGCCCCCTGCACAATTAGGGCGAAGATGACGGATGCGAAGTTGTTGCGTAATAGGACTGGGAAACGAGGCTCGCCGAGGTCCATCTGCCCCCGGCCACGCCGAGAGGTGGCCGCCGCGGGTGCGCCCGGCTGCTACGCCCGCTGGCGCGCGCTGCCGAGGCTGGACGCGACCGCGCGGGGTCTCTTCCGGTGATCTCGGAGCTAGCGGCTCCTTAGCGTCACTGCTGCCCCTAATTGGATGCGGTTGTCTTCTCGCCTAAGTTCCCGGGCTACGTAAGAGACGTAAAGAAACGGGAGAAACGGCACCTCGCGGCGCGTTCCTCAGGCACCGCGCGCTGAAGGCTGTAAAGGCACGTGGCACACCCAGAGCGTTCGCAGAATGAGAGAGAGAGCCGGCGAGTCCGCCTTTGCGAAGGGAGCCATATTCCTCACAGTGACGCACGGACTTGCCCAAATAGGGGATGTGGCAGGTGGAGAAGGACCTCCTGCTCTGCTTGGACTATGCAGGAGCTTGACTGAATGCCGTCTGTGACTTTCCATTCTTTTCCCTATGATACACTTTTTTTTTTAAGAAAAAAAATTTGAACCAAACCCCGAAGTAAAGAGAAGAGTAAACTGAGCCCCCAGCGACCATCACCGCTGCCCGTCATCAATAGAAAATCTGCTACGTGTCTCTTTCTGTCTTCCCCGTCCTCATATTACACAGTAGTAATAAGCACCCAAAGAGTGATGTTTAAAAATGTTTATCACTTAGCACCTGGTTTTGGGAAAGCCTCACACTTCAAAGTGTTCTTCAAGGACAATGCTGTGGTTCAGAACACAATTCATCTGGTAAAGTGTAGATTTACCAACAAGGCCCTGACAATTTAGGCATGCAATATGGGTTTTAATATCTTCCCCAAATCCACTGTCCCAGGCTCTCAGCAGTTCAAGAAGCACATCTGTCTATGGCTCTTGAGTCTGTCCCTTCTACTAGATATTTATGCCAAGGAGTTGACTCTGTTGATGAAAATAAGTCTTGATTTTGGTTTATAATTTCCACTTATCTCATTTTTTACTACCATGTTTTCTTTTTCCAAACTCTCACAATGCCCATTATAGTTTGAAAACCTCCCTTAGACGAAATTAAAATGATATCCGTAAGTCAGTTGCCTTTTCAGGGTTAGAAAAGCATCTAATTCCTAGAAATCCAGAGCCACAGAACTCCCCTACCCCACACCTACATGTTCTCCATATTGTTCTGCTTTTTGAATTATTTTATAGAATTCCAAAGCTGTTGTAGAATGAGTAGTGAATGGTTTCATAGAAGGACAACTTGAAATTGAAGAAAAGTAGGTAACATGCTTAGAGACAATGATAGTGGTGGTGGTGGGGGGGCAGTTCTCTGAACTTGGAAACTGGTTCTTTATGCTGAATTTTGAAACCTGATGCTCCTTTCATTACTTGGAGGGGGGGGTGGATTCTAGATTGTGCCTGTATCATATCTGTGCATCATTTTTTGTTGCCATCCTACTTAGAAATCGGATGAAGTACAAGAGATGTCTATGATACCAGCTTAGAAAATAACTCTTTAGCTCCTCCTGGTGATTGGGAAACCACTGAGCAATACAGTGAAGGCTTTGTCCCCATCACCCAAGAGGCGGTGTGTCTGATAGTATATGCTAGAACATTCACAGAATAGGCAAGCACTTGCAGATTAACACAAGTCAATGGAGCATAAAACCTGAGACATTGGAAACAAATTACTCAGGGTGGGGAGGCTTCTAGGAAGACGTCAGCATGTGCCTGACGTAGAGCAGGGCTGTGACCAGGTCCCTGAGAGGAGGAGGAAGAGGGTTCTGGTTGAAGTATAAAGTCAAAACTTCCTTACTCTCAGCCCCTGTCAGTGCATGGGGTGGAGGATGCCAGGGAAGAGGAGGCACAGACTCTGATTGGGACTACGGTCAGAAGACAGTCGGTCCCATTCAGCTACATCTGATTACACTCCCAATATACTTTCTGGTTAAGCAAATATGAGGAGAGCAGAATGACTACCTACAAGTGTGGCCTCTCCTTCCTGAGTTGGGGAGTGCCTTACAACTGCAGAGCATTTCAAGCTGGAAGATTCCTGAGAGGCCATCTGTCTCCAGAGGTCTTTCCTCGGGGCCTCATCAGGCAGAGGTAGCTACAATCTTGGATTCATAGCGAGAACTCAGGTTAGCTGCATTGGACTGTGGCCGCTGGAGAGCCGCACACCCTTCATTCAGCCCTCATGGGTTGTTGCAGCATGGGACAGAGTTCCAGTGGCCCCAGGCTCCAGTTTTTCAAAAGAGAGTAGACATCAAAAAAAAAAAAAAAAATTTTTTTTTTTTTTGTAAGATATCCTGATTTTTCTGTGTTGGCAAACAATTGGTTAAGAAAGAAGAGACCCCGCAGCTTGGCGAGCTGGACGCTGGGCAGGCTTTGCCCCCTGACGGAGAATTCTACAGAGATGCCCCGTGTTGCGGGGAGTGGGGGAGGAGCCATCGCAGGGCGGAAGGCAGGCTCCCAGCCTGACCCAGCTTGGACAGCTCCACCTTACCTGTTCTAGGTCGTGGCTTCTGGATTTCTTTGTAGGAAACCATCCACACTTAGAAAGCCTTTGGCCACCACTAGGGCCCAGGGCCAGGCTCAGGGCTCTTGAGGCCAGGACCGCAGTCTTCCCACTGCACTGTGCTAATGCAGGGTCCGGTGTCCATCCTGTAAACTTCACGAACATGAGGTGAAACAATTTCTAGGAATTCAGAGGTTGTAGTTTTGTTTTGTTTTTCAGGGTAGGCTTTAAACAGTGAGCTAGTGTGGGAGCGACTGCCGTGGCTTCTCACCCACAAGAGGCCTGCCCACACCCGTCAGTATGCGATTTATGCTGGTATTTTGCTTTGACCTAATGAGTCATTGAATGTTTAGGCAGAAACTTCCTGGAATGGGTATTTCTTTCTTTCATGCTTGCTCTTTGTTTTATTTGTACACTTTATGCCATTTCCAGTCATTAGGCTTGCTCCTGTCCTTCCCTGGACCTTCTCTTTCCACCTTCTACTTGTGTTGACCTTTATTCTTCTTTTGTGCTTTCTTCTCCTGATTTATTCGATGTATTCTTCTTCTTCCTTTTTTTTTTTTTTTTTTTAGCTTGAAAGGAGGGGTGGGGGAAATGTGGGGGAGGTGGCAGGGAGGGGACAGAGAGGGAGAAGGAGAGGGAGAGAATCTTAAGCAGGCTCCACGCTGAGCGCATAGCCCATCTTGGGGCTTGATCCCACGACCCTGAGATCATGACCTGAGCCAATCAAGAGTGGGACACTTAACCAACTGAGCTACCCAGGCCTCTCTTATTCGATTCATTCTTAGTTTTTCCTTTGGCCTTTCCCCAGTCATCAAATCCTCACTAGTCCTCTGGATTCCCTCCTCTACCAAGTTTCCACTGCCCCTTCTTGCCCCCTGCCTAGCCCAGCCACAACCCAGACATTGTGAGGGTTTAGAATTTCCACTCTGCCTTCCCCAACCTCTGCCACATGGTTCCAACCAAAGGAGTTCCATTAGCATGCTCGGCCTTATTATTCAAAAACTAGTTTTTGTGGGAAATTGGGTAATAGAAGATGGTCAAATAAACTCCCCATAGAAGCACAGGCTTTAAAGTATGAGAAGTTGAAATGTTTTGTATTAAATGCCTCTTGCTCAAGCTAAGAAAGAAATTAGATCTCTACGACTACATGATTTCCCCAGACAAAAGCATCTGATGGCCTGAATACATTTCAAAGCATTTCTAAAAGATCCAGGAAAAGGCCAGAAAGAGGTGGTTTTGCAAAAGAGGAGATGTTGCAAGTACAGCATTACAAAAACTGAAATGTGTCTTTAAACTTGGCCACGCAGACGGCACACATTTCAGTTAGCATTTGTGTACCTTCAGATTAAATGGCATATGTGAGTAAAGGTGTCAAAATAAAGGAAACTCACAGGAAAGGCAGGTGAGGAGCAGGGGAATACACCAAAAATGGTCAAGACTTGGGAAGCGGCTAATTGCATTCATTGCAAAATCCCCAGTGATGGGGTAAGTGCTGTGGCAGCTCTTGGCCGGCGACAGGACCCGGCAGGGTCACAAGAGTGTGAAATATAAAATTGTGAAATGTGTTCTAACAAAAAAACATCTTACTAAGACTCAGAGGTGACACATCCACCCTGCAATGCAGCTCCAGTCACAGAGGCAAACCTTATCTAAACACTTCTGTGAAGTCAAGCCCAGGGTATCCAATGGAAAGAGCCAGGGCTACAACTCAGGAGGCCAGGGTTCTCACACATTCCTGACACCAGACGCACGAAGGGAGTCATTTCATCTCTCGGACCCTCGTTTCTTCCTCCAAGAGCTGATGGAGTTGAACCAGACTCCGCAACATCCCTTCCAGCCTTGCAGTAGGGTGATTCTCGAGAACGAGCCGCGAGCGCAAGATGCAGAAAGGGAAAGCTGCACATGTAGCATCTACAAAGAAGCAGATCCTGGTTCATGCTGGCTCACCCCTAAACCTTCACTTGCCTAATTGCAACATGCACAAGAGGAAATTACACCGTGAAATGCGCACGGACGGACTTAGAGACAAAAAGCTGCTTCTGTAGGTGTGGTTTGTTTCAGCAAGAGATTCAAATGAATGCTATCAGTTTGGTAAAGGCCCTTAGAAGACCGGAAATTGGGTGCTTGACCACATTTCTGGTCTTCTGAGAAACTTCCAGTTTAATAGACTCTGAGCAACCGAGCAGAAGTGCTTCAGACTTTTGTGCAGCTCCTGCATGTGATGATCTTCCCGAGCAGGGCGCACACGTCTGTAGAGGGTTGCCGTGTGGGTATGCTGTCCAGATGACGGCAGAGCAGGCCCTCAGGGGGTCGTCACCCAGCAGATGGGCAGAGAGCCCAGCGGGGAGGAGCGGACTGTGGTGGGTCCGCATCCCAGCCTCGCTGCCCACGAGCTGTGTGGACAGGGCAAGTCACCTTCCCTAACTTCTCTCTCTCTTGGTTTCCCCCTCCGGCAACTGTTGATAATAACAACGTCAACGTCAACAAGTTGTTCCAAGGTGAAAATGAGCTAGGATCTACTAACTGCTTCGGAAAGTACCTGACCTGGGATGGTGACACACGTTAAGTATTGTTATTAACCCAACACAAAATCAACCCGCATCAGGGAAACCGTATCATTCACCAGAAAAGCGGGTGTACGTGTGCGTCGCTGTGCGTGTGCACAAGTGTGTGTCCCTATTAAGTGATGTGGACAATGAATTGCATTACCAGAGTCGGTCCTTCATTCAGTGCAGTTGAACCAGTGAGAGCTTCCATCTACAATAGAGCACGCCAGATGGCTTTGGGGACCAGAGTTCACTGATTGTTCCGGTTTTGGAGCATCAGGTACTGAAACATTCCCGGAAAGGTTGATCGAGGCCCCGTTCCTGCCCTGGACCATGAGTTCATTCCTTCACTCCATCCCCTGATGCGCATTTACTGACCAGGGACCAGGGACTAAGCCATGCCCCGTGCGATCACGACGTGGAACTGTCACACAGAGTGCCAGACCGTGTGCCACCAGACGCAGGCTCCACTGAAGGGAGATGGGAATTCTTCCTGAAAGAGGTGGAACTTACCAGAACCTTAAAGACAGGTGGGCATTGCACAGACAAGACACTGGTGGAGAGGATACCCAATGGAAGGACCTGCTGCCCAGACACGAAGTTGGGAGGTCGGTGATCCAGGGGGGCCTGAGGGGCCTGAGGAGCTGCCAAGCCCAGGGTATGCAAGATTCTGTGGCCGGACAACAGGTGGGGAGGCCGGCCGGGCCGCGCCTGCGAGGCCGGCGAAAGATGCAGACAGGCATGAACACAGCTGGCTTCAGGGACGTGGCCTACAAAGGCGACACCCTGTTTCAAACATGTTTCTATGCAAAATGTCACACACAAAGTGTCACTGTGGGAAAGTGGTTGAGGGCCTGGAAGCCACCGCTTGATGGCCCTGGGTTCTGACCCGTTCAACGGACATTTTGCTCAGAGCCATGCGCCAGAAGGAGCAAGCTGGGAGTGGTGAGCAGGATGAGCCCAGAGCCGGGAAACTGGAAACTGGTTATTCATACAGGTGGGAAGAGCTGAGGTAGCAAGGCATGGAAAGGTGGGGACATGGAGGATGACATGGTGGTCCCAGAAAAGACAGGCCTCCCCAAGCCATTGCCAGCGGACGGGAAGGCGGCAGAGACAGAGAGTGAGGCCAGGTGAGCACGGTCACCTCCGCGACAAGGTGGCAACAAGGTCATATGTCCTGGGATTTTGAGCTGTGTGCCTCTGCCCCCCACTACCCCCCAGGTCCCCAGATGTGCCTGCTTTGCTCTAGGGGAAGAAGCTGCGTGACTCCTGAATGGTAAGCAATGCTCCCCAGGGAGGGGACGCCTGAGATTTGCGCCTCCCCAGAGTTTCCTGAGCTCATCGAGAGATGTGAGGAGGAAATCTTGGTGTGCAAAGTTGGTTTACTTGCCCAGGGCTGAAAATTCCTGAAAGAGGCCCAAACACCTAGGGCAGGAACAAAGCTGTATGCGCCGAGGATTCAGCAGCAGGCTTTCCGTGTGCCGCATGCGCACGTCCATTCCATGCGGGGCTATGGTCACAGGTACCTCCAGGGCACTTGGACCTGCCCGTGCACGTTTACCGCATTGCACCCTCATGCCATCCCATCAAGAGGTGAGGGGTGTTGGGACCAGGAGTCAGACCCCAGCTCCCCACGCTGGAAGTGAGCAGGGGAGCTCAGTGCCTCCCAGGCGATGTCCTCCTGTGCGGTTCACACCATGTGGGGACAGCCCAGCTGGACTGCGAGGCGGGAACAGAGCTTGACGGGGGCAACCCCAGCTGAGGCCCACATGCCTTTGGCCTCCAGGCATTGACCCCTTTGCTTGGGCTCCAGCTGCCCCCTGACCATGACACACAGGACCTTTTTCCTAACCTACAAGAAGGTAACCTCTTCCCTGATGAAAGCAGGCAGCCCAAGTCCCAGTGTGCACTCCTCCCGAATTGCCAGGGCCTCAGCTACCCCAGGTCCCCCACCCCCTGCTTGCCAGTGGTGGGGAAAGGCCCTGTCCAAGGCACCTTCCCCTCTCCCACCCCACCAGCCATCTCAAGTGCTTTCCTGTGTGGGTGGCCTCTTCCCCGTTTCCTCCCTGCACCAGGACAGACCCAGCAGATGGGACAGACACCCCAGTGCCTCCATCACTGAGAAACTCAGACTGGCGCAGAAGGTGGGGGGCCTGCCCTTCCCCAAGGCTGCCCGTGGGGAGGTAACACGGACCTCCAAGTGCAGGGGAGATGGTGCACTGCAAGGTGGATTCTGAGCAGGTTGAGGTGGGAGCTGGGCAAATCGCCGTGCTTAGCTGCACGGTGCTCCCTGTCACTGAGCAGAGTTCCGTTTGCTTGGGGAGCTGTAGTCAACCTGGTAACACACCACCTCCTAGACATTCCCAACCTCTCTACCTGCCTTTCCCTTCCCCTCATCTCACAGTTCTGGAATTGTCCCTCCCAAGAAAGTCTCAGCACACGAGTTTTGACTCGGGCTCCAATTTCTAGAAATCCCAGACAGCCCGCTTTTTTCTTTCTTCTAGAATCTGTAGAAGATGTAAAATGCAGGGGCGCCTGGGTGGCTCAGTCGGTGAAGCATCTGCCTTCAGCTCAGGTCATGATCTCAGGGTCCTGGGATCAAGTGCCGCATTGGACTCTTCTCAGCGGGGGGCCTGCTTCTCCCTCTCCCTCTGTGCTCTCTCTCTCTCTCTTTCTCAAATAGATAAATAAAATAAAATCTTAAAAAAAAGGGAGTTACTTGTTACTTGTTTTTACCATTAACTATTTGAAGAGCATTCTTTTCCCGGACAAATTTAATCATTTACTTAACAGCAACACAATAAAGCCTTCATATTTAAATAGGAAAACAAACAAGAATACCCATTATTTTTGACATCAAAACTGAGAAATGAGGAAGGAAAAAAAAAAGAATTATCATTATGACAGGGAAGATATGACCCAATATGTTCGTTTGCCTAAAGTAGGCAGGAAAACACGAGAATTCAGCGGTGCAGCTTGACAAAATGTCAGCATTTAAAAATGGTGTCTTTCCTGCCTATGGGAGGCAGGTGTCACGGAGTGGCTGCAAGCTTGCGCTCACCACCAGCTGCTGCGTGACCACAGCTTGTTGCCCAAACTCCTGGTGCTCCTGCTTCCTCAAGTGTGAACTTGGGGTGCTGATCTCGCTGCCCTCAGAGATTCTGGAGAGTCACTGTAGTTTGACTCCCTCAACACCTAATCCCAGGCTTATCCTTCCAGACTCCCTGTTCTTTGGGGTTTTTGCAAGCACCACACACTTTTAGAGACTTCCTTGGAGCTGGGGTGGCTGTTTGACACAGTTCTGGCCAGAGAGATGGACGAAGTCACAGATGTCTCCTGCTTTCCTTTCCTCCTGCCTTAAAAATGGAGGTAATGCTGGAACTGTGGCCCCCGTCTGGCAGGGAGGAAAAGGGCCAATGTCAGCAACCTCTTACCGCGTCTCTGAGCTTCTCAAATGTGTGAGAAACAAATCCCGATTTGTTTAAGCTATGGTTAGGTGGGTAATTGGTGACCTACAGATTTTCATTTGTGTCTGAATAATATGTAAAGCATAACATAAAAAACATTTCTCATGCCTGAAGATGCTTAATAAATGCCAGCTCTAGTTATTATATTTTAACATATTATATTTAAATATATTTAAGATACAATTGGGAAAAGTGTGTGATTCATAATAAAAAACTGGTAAATAATTCATACTACATCAAGCAAAAAAGTGCAAACTGATCTGTGTAAAGAAAACTATTAAATACTGAATAATGGCATAAAAGGAGACATATAATTGAAGAGATTGAAGACATTGCTGGTTTAAAAGAGTCAATATTGGGGCAGTTAAGCATCCGACTCTTGGTTTGGGCTCAGGTCATCTCGCGGCTGTAGGATTGAGCCCCGCGTTGGGCTCTGTGCTCAGTGCAGAATCTGCTTCACCTTCTCTCTCCCTCTCTCTCTCCCTCTCACTCACTCTCTCGCAAGTAAATAAGTAAAAATCTTAAAAAAAGAGTCAATATTATAACGATGACAGTTATCCCCAAATTAACCAATAAGAATAATCCCACTCAGTCAAAATTCCAATGAGTAATTTGAGGAACTTGAAAGTTAATTCTTGTTTTCAATTGGAAGAATAAATATTCCAAAATCACTGAATTGGCTTTGAAAAAAAAAATAAACGTGGTGAATTTATTAATTAAAACAATGTGGCATCACTGAAAGACAAATTGATCACTGGAATGGAATTGAAATTCTAGAAATAGACTCACCTATAAACATAAAACTGTATATGATAAATATGATCATTTAAACTGAAGATTGTATCAGTCAGGGATGAGTGCAGGAAATAGAAGTTGCTCTGGGTACTTCAGATGCTTAAAACACCACTGGAAGCCCTACAGGAGCATATTCTAGGTTGGATGTCCTGGGATGACTCAGCATAAATTGAGCTGAGTCAACAGAGAGCCTTTGGAGCTAACTTAGACATTGTTGCTGAAGTCATGCCAGAAACAAGCAACCATTTGAGAAACAAGAAGCAACTGCTTCTCACATTCAGGAAACTGGACCGTGGTGTCCAAAGCTGTGGTTGGGGAACTGGAAGTCACATTAAAAAGCTGTCCCTATCACCACTGCTTCTTGATTCCCAGGAAGCTGGAGGATGGACACTGGAGTACCATGCAAGGAAGCTTCATGTTTCCTGAGTTCCTTGCCAACTTGGCAACAATCAAGAGACTTGGGAAGATGGCTCACTCCTGCCTTCCAAAATCTCTTACAAGTGCATCTAAATGATGGAAGATAATTTACTCCCAGAACCTCAGCTTCAGGGGAGTCTAGAAAATGTTTTCTCTTGCTTTCCAATTTTGTCAAGTAGAAGCCTGATAAAATGGAAGTTGAGAGAATTGATCCAAAGTACCTACTCATAATGAAAGAGCATCATATTGGGATCATTGGTCAGATCCTCACCTCATTCCAAACATAAAAGTATTCCCACATGATTAAAGATTTAAGTGTTGAAATTACACATAAAATTACTCAAAAACATATGGGAGAACAGATCTATACTCTTGGGGCTAGGGTGTAACATGAAACCCAGAGGCTATAAAAGAAAAGATAAGCATATTTAATTGAGTAAAAATCAAGTAGCTTTGGTTTGATAATGGATATGATAAACCAAATTCAAAGACAAAAAGTTAGGGGTGCATGGGTGACACAGTCCGTTAAGCTTCTCACTCTTGGTTTCGGCTCAGGTCGTCAAGCCGTGTCAGGCTCTTCACTCAGCATGGAGTCTGCTTGAGATTCTCTCTCCCTCTCCCTCTGCCCCTCCTGCTTGTGCTCTCTCTCTTAAAATAAAATAAATAAATCTTTAAAACAAACAAACAAACAAAAAACCAAAGACAGAAAGTTACAGAAAATATCTATAATTTTTATTCTAGATAAAGGGTTAATATTTCTAATATGTAAGAGTTCTTACAAATCCACAGAAAAAGATCAACAGCCAATAGTAAAATAGGAAAGGACAGGAATAACTAATTTTTGGAAAAACTCAAATGCAGATGACTTTGAAGCATATGGAAACATGAGTAACTTCATTAATAATGAATACATGAAATTACAATGAGAATTTTTTACTTATCCAACTGGCAACTATGGTGAGTGATAATATCCATTGTTGGCAGGAGTGATATGGAAATCGAGTGCAAATGGATGCAAACTTTAAAAGTGAATCTGGCAGTATGCGTCTGATGTTAAAATGCCCCCACCTTTTAACCTGCAATACACTTCCTAGAATCTGTCTCACACAACTAGCAATACACTTCTCAGAACCCGTCCCACAGAAATAATCACAAAAGTGAGCAAAGACACATGCTACCAGGATTTTGACCTAGAGTTATTTGTAGGAGGGAAAACTGGAAACAACTCTTAGCGCCCATCAAGGGGCCATCAGTTAAATAAATGATGATACATCCATACAATGGAATACTAAACAGCAATTAAAAAGAAGAAGCTCTATTTCTATTGACTTTGAAAAATGGCAATAATATGGTAAGTCGAGAGTAGATGTCCATAGGTAACACTACTCCACTTCTTTTTTTTCTTTTAAAGATTTTATTTATTTATTTGAGACAGAGAGAGGGAGAGAGCACAAGCAGGGGGAGGGGCAGGGGGAGAGGGAGAAGCAGGCTCCTGGCTGAGCAGGGAGCTCAACGCAGGGCTTGATCCCAGGACGCTGAGATCATGACCTGAGCCGAAGGCAGAGTCTTCACTGACTGAACCACCTAGGTGGTTCCACTTGTTTCTAAAGACAAAAATGTGTATCATATATGCAGCGACTCTGGAGGGGTGCACACGCAATTGCTCATGGTGTTCACCCCTGGGCTATAGAAGTAGCGCTCAATGTGGGTAGAACTCCCACTTTTTACTGTGTGTACTTCTTCACGTTTCCACATCTCGAAAAGACTGGTATTTTAAAAAATGAAGATCTGTAAAGAACTGAACCCCCAATTCAGCCATTTAACATAATAAACATGGCACCGAGGTGACTGAACCCCCCTTTAAAGTCAAAAGTTGCTTAGAGCTCACTTGATAGATATGGAAATCAGGGCTCACACCTCATTGGTCCAGAGTCTAGATGGAAAGAATTGCACTATTTCCTGAGGCCATTATTTCCGAATTCTAAAACCAGAAGCAAAGAATGTTTTGGCATTTTAAAGTTGCATTACATCTTCCTCTAGAGAAGCTGCTGCTTCTGGCTGGTGGTGATTAACTTTCCTGCCAAGTTTGCCTGGTCTGCAAGACCAGCGTCTTCCAGGCGACCTTGTGGTGGGCTGTGCGCAGAATTTCTCTCCTGATTAACACCTGCAGTTACTGCTTCCAGTACTTATTATCTGCCTCTTGCCTGCCCAATCTGCGTATTATTATTTTTTTGCTTGAACTTAGTCACCTTATCTTGCTTGCTGCTGGCCTGTGCAAGCTGTCGTAATTGGCCTATTGCTGTAATTTCCTGAATACAATCATAGATGTTACATTGCTTAAAAATTTCCTTTGAGATGTTGTACTTGAACCTTTGTTTTCAACTCAGCCTCTTTTGTAAATCTATCCTTCGATTCTTTCTTACAAATGATTCAGGGCCCAATATGCTTCAGTTAAAATAAATCATTTATTTCAAATTTGTCGAAAGAGCTGGGGTGCCTGGGTGGCTCAGTCGTTAAGCGTCTGCCTTCGGCTCAGGTCATGATCCCAGGGTCCTGGGATCGAACCCCCCATCGGGCTTCCTGCTCGGCGGGGAGCCTGCTTCTCCCTCTCCCACTCCCCCTGCTTGTGTTCCTTTTCTCGCTGTGTCTCTCTCTGTCAAATAAATAAAATCTTCAAAAAAAGAAAAATAAATAAATAAATAAATTTGTCGAAAGAGCCAAGAGTATGTGACTGAGAGCAAGCATCCGGAGGCTCTGTGCCACTTACCTGCTGTGTGGCTTTGGGCAAATCGCTTGACCTCTCTGGGTCTGTTGCTTCATATATAAGTTCTATATGAGTGCTTATTACCTTGGATAAAATAATACTATGGTAATTTTTACTCAATTATCTGATCACTAAAGCATCAGAGCTTCATTCATTCAACAAACCTTACCTGATTAGCAGGTTACAGGGAGCCTCCTGGCTGTTGGGTGGTGGATGGATGGTAGAGGAACCCAGGTAGAGCAGGGAGGCCTCCAGCACTGGTCCCACATCTAGCCACGTCTTTCCACCTTCACTGTCACCACCTCGGTCCCAAACCATCTTCCCCTCCACACGACACATGGAACAGAGCAAGCCAGGCTGCGTGCTCTCCGAGGAGCTTCTCTGCTTCCCATCACACTCGGGGGAGAAGCCACACTCCAACTCTGATCCATGAGGGTCTACAAAGCCCGCTCCCTTCCGTCTCTTCAACTCATCTCACACCTCTCTTCTTGTTCCCGAGGCGCCAGACACTCGAATCTTCCTTCAATTTTTTTGCTGTTACTCTCTTTCCCGCCTCAGGGCCTTTGCTTGTGCTGATTCCTCTGCCTGGAACATTCTACCTAATGTTTTGGATGGCCTCCTTCTCTTTCGTTAAGTCCAGCTTCAGTATCATCCCCAGTAAGAGAGGGGTGTGTGTCCGCCCAGCACCCATTCCTGTATCTATTTCTTGGGGAGGTAGTGCCCCAAATTTCCTCTGTGGAAGTGTCCCTCCCACACCGTATGTGGTCAACACAGGGAAGCCACACCAGTTTCAGCAAATATGAGCTATGGAAAGCCTTTCTTTTCGTTTCCCCAGAGAAGAATCTTTCAGGCATCCTAGCGATGGCATGGGGATAGTGACCTGGTGACCACATGGGCAGAGCACTGAGGAATAAAAGTGACTTGTACCCAGATTTTCAGTAGCTCCCCACTTCACCCCCACCTTCCTATTACTGAGCCTGAGCCTCCCGACATCTGCACATGGAAACTGAGCCCCTTTGCACTGATCTGTCCCCTGCAGGCACCTGTGGGGCAGCCGCCTCTTTGCAAAGCCAGCTCCTCTCCTCATTCAGTTTGCAGACATCACTCACCCCTTCCCGTGTCCTGCTGGACTGACACCCTCAGAAGCCCAGCCCCCTCTTGCTGCTTCCCCGGGGGTTTGAGTGAGAAGAAGAGACTCCTTAAGGAGAATGACCGTCTATCACCAAATCCAACTTCAAGCGGGTCCCTAGAAAGCACAGTCCTCTCCTCTCAGGAGAGGACTGCAACCTTTTCCTGCTTTCTTCAGACCTACCTCATGGCCCAGGAAATGACCTCATGTGCTACAGTCTCATAGAGTAAAGACTAACTCCCTTCGCTATCATCACTGCAAGGTTCCCCCAATGCACACACCTCTCTTCTGTTTCTCCATCACCATGGAAGAGGTGCCCTCTCCTGTCTGAGCCTGATCATTGTCCTTTATGAAGCTCTGGTTCAGTTCTCTTCCCTGGGACCTTGCTCTGTAGCTGGGCACCCCTCTCTCTAGCATTTGATATTAACTAGATATCATCAGCATCTGAACTTATGGTGACCAACCACCCCAGTTTACTGGGGAATGAGGGGGTTCCCTGGACTCAGGGAACTTTCAGCACAAAAACCAGAATGAATTGGTCACCCGATCTTTCTCCTATATTTTGAACTAATCCTCCTTCAACCCCACACTGTTTCTTCATCTCCTTCCCTAAGTCTCTCCTACCCTCCACACCCCAGCTTCTTAAAGCAGGTGTTTGTGATCTGGGGGGTTGCTCGCCTCCTAGTCACTTCAGTAGAAAAGGAACAGAGTCTGGTGACTGCCGGAGCAGCTTTGAGCATCTGCCTGCCATCCCTGCTGTAGGGCACTCCCCGTTCTGCGGGGTGGGGGTGGGACTCCTTTCCCACCATTCCACTGCAAGCTGCCACTAGCCCCACCATTTCCCTGAGAGAGTGCTTGGCAGGGTCAGCCGTTCACGTCCAGGCACACATCCCATCGTCATCCCACTTGGATGGTCAGTCAGCGATGCTCAACACAGGTGAGCCGTGGCTTCTGTGCCCTCATACCGTCTTAGGTCCCACCAACGTTTGCAGCTCGTGTGCAGGCTCCATCCTTCTAATCATGAAATCGCTAGGCCTTCTTCTCATTTTATACACTCGCCGTGGGGAGCTCATCCTCTTGGCAGGCTCCACTTGTCCTTTCCATGCTGGTAAGCACAAGTCTATGTCTAGTTCAGATCTCTCCTGGGGACAAGACTGCCTATCCAATGGACATACTCATTGGATGTCTCCAAGGCAACTCATGCTCAGCTCGTCCAATATGAATCTCATCATCACTCCCGGTACCAGTCTCAGATAGTGGGGCCAGCATCTACCCAGTTGCACAAACCATTAGGTATTCTGTCATCCTTGATTCTTCCCTCACCACACCTACTATGTCAGTGAGGATTCTTAGTTGCAAGCCAGGAAAACCAACTCTGGTTATTCTAAGTCAGAAGGATTTTACTGGAAGGATGTTCAGTAGGTCACAGAGGCTACAGCAAGACTGCCGAGCAACAGTTCATCTTAGCAGAGCCAGAATTGATGCCTGCTCAGTGACAGAACCGGAACTGCCTCTGGGCACAGACACTGCTGTTTTGCATCACTAACAGTTCTCATCCCAGACCTCGGATGCTACTGCTAAAATCGCCCCTGATGCCGCCGTTACCAGCGTCAGGACGGAGTCTATGCGGTACTGGCCTATTTTTATGACTGGTTTACAACCAAGAAAGAAGGAGGGGGGGAGGGGAAGCACTGCATTCGACTGACAAAGTATAGTGGCTTCATGCAGGGAACGTTGGGAGGTGAGTGTGCAGCATTTTTTGCTTCAGGAGTGGGCGTAGTGGTTCCGCATCACAAGGTGGTCGATTCCTTAAGCCTAAGAATGAGGTTCTGATGCCAGGTGGCCACAAAGAATGGACAGTAGCTACTGTCCACCCAATGACTGCTTCACACACTTATACTTCTTTTTCATTGAGATTTTATTTATTTATTTTTAAATTTTATTTTACTTTATTTTATTACGTTATGTTAGTCACCATACGTTACATCATTAGTTTTTGATGTAGTGTTCCATGATTCATTGTTTGTGCATAACACCCAGTGCTCCATGCAGAACGTGCCCTCCTTAACACCCATCACCAGGCTAACCCATCCCGCCACCCCTCTCCCCTCTAGAACCCTCTGTTTCTCAGAGTCCATAGTCTCTCATGGTTCATCTCCCCCTCCGATTTCCCCCCCTTCATTTTTCCCTTCCTTCTCCTAATGTCCTCCATTCTATTCCTTATGTTTCATAAGGAAAAAATATTTATTTATTTGAGAGAGAGAGAGAGAGAGCACGAGCAGGGGGAGGGGCAGAGGGAGAAGCAGACTCCCCGCTGAGCAGGGAGCCTGACTCAGGGTTCAATCCCTTGACCCTGAGATCATTACCTGAGCCAAAGTGAGAAGCTTAACTGACTGATCCACCCAGGCACTCCTTACACACTTATACCTCTTAAAAAATGCTCCTGCCCAACATAATGCAACTCTCCCACATAAAACAAAGCCCATTTGTTATCTGTCCAGAACCTTATCTTTCTCTGCATGCAGCTTCAAATCCAGGATCTTATATAATGACCATTTCTGCCTTATTTCTAAAACGATCACATCTCCATATTTTGTCATGTAAGGACTGTATGTCAATTATATCTCAATAAAACTCAAAGAAAAAAATTCTTCTTCATGGTGTAGAAGAAAAAAGAGAGGGATGATTTCAAACAATTTTCCTTCTACTTGAAGCAGTGAGGAAGAAAACACAGAGAACTTTTGTGGCCATAGTTTTGTAACCACCCTGTAGCTCTACTAAGCAAGTCTAGCAACCAGTTCCTTAAATTTGTGTTCCCTTTGTCTCCTGTCATCCCTCAGCTAATCCTTTGTCCTGGGGGTTGATGCAGTCACTCCTGGAAGATCGGAGCCTTTGGTGGCCCTGCCTTTATAGACTTCCAGTAATATTTACCACTGGAAAAGAGACGTCAGGAGCATCAGGGTATCCCCAAGGAACCCCTGGGGTCCGTGCACACTCTCCACCTGACTCCCACGTGTAACACAGTCCTTATTTCCTCTTGATCATCAGTTCAGCCCCTACATCCGGCGGCACGGCCCCTCCTACATTACCTGCTCACTGAAGGTCATAAGAAACCCAACACGGCCACCTGGCAGTCTGAAACTTCCAGTTTAAAGACATGACTGCTATGTCAGCTGGCGGAAGCCTCTTCCTCTTGGGTATTAAGTCTTCTAAGTGATCAGAACGCAGAGTTGTGAGGACTGAGTAGAAGACTTTGACACAGCTGATCGATAGAACAGAAGTGTCAGGCCCCTGAAAATGGTGCTACAGAAAAAACCCAACGTCTCTGTGACCTTCTTGCCTGCAGCTATTGCTAAATCAGCAGGAAGATGTGCCTTACCCCTCTTGCACCATTTTTCTCTCAATTTTCATCCAAAACCCCAGTTGCAAGAGACTAGCAAATGTGGAGTTCAGCTTCTACGTGACATGAAGGGCCACTCAAAGGGGGTTGGAATGATACCTGAGTGCCATTCTCCATGGCCCCTTCAAGACACAGCCTAATCCATCTGTGCTAGGGGGCTGGATGGCCACTCTGTTTGGCACCACTCTATTTGGTCACGGGCGAAAACAGGAGACTCAGCCGTGTCAGTAACTAGGTCTGCCTTGGTGGGGTGAGGACTAGGACTTTGCCATGTCTTCGTGTACATTATCCTGTTCTCTGACAGTGGTCAGTCAGACCCCTCAGTGAATCTTCAGCAAGTGCTTTATTCCACATGTCTGCAGCTGATAATCTAGGTCACATCTCACTTACGCATGCCAAGGGCCATCAGAACTCCTCTCCTTAGTACTAGCTGGAGTTTTACTTCCTCAATTACATGTTGTCCAGAAAAATCCATTCCATATTTCACTCGAGTTCCCGAGGATCGGGGACCAATTTTTATATTGTGTAGGGTACTTTGTGGCAAACAACAGAGACCAGTTCTGGCTAACGTAAACAGAACAATTATTTATTTTAAAATTATCAGGCAATTCACAGAATCTGTAGGAGGGTTGGCAAACCAGGGTTGGAGGCCACAGAACCAGTGGTCATCCCCCAAATCAGACTTCAGGAATGGTCTCATGAAGGCACCGCCGTCTACACTGTTGGACAGAGAAAGCACAGCTTGCGTGGCTGGCTCCTTCCTTGTTGTCACCAGAATCGATGTCCCTGCAGATGGAAGGGAATCTGCATGACTGGATGAAGGAAATCCCTGCTCCACAGGGAAGGAATCTGCATGACTTCACTGCTTCATGTACCAACTTCTGATTGATTAAACATTGGGGATGAGGAGCCATAAAGAGAGTTGGTAGTTGTGACTGGCAGGGTCTAGATCCTGTGCCTGAGCCCTGGCTCCTAGGAGGCTGGAAAATGAACACAGGGTTTTCAACTACTGAGATAGGAGACAGACTCCATTCCCAGACATAGGAAGAGGTTCAGCAGCTGTGTGGTCATAAAGAATGACAAATATTCACTACATCCCCCATATATACTCAATTACTAGTTCTACCTATAGTAGAAGATCTATAGTCAATTTCCTACTAACTCTACCTCCTAAATCTCTCTCTTTAACAGTTCTGTTGAAATGCAATTCACATGCCATAAAATTTACCCATTTAAAGTATACAATTCAGTGGTCTTTGGTATATTACATTATGAATGTTTGTAAATTGGGGTAAAATACATAACATATAAAATTTGCTGTTTTAACCATTTTAAGTGTACAATTCAGTAGCACTAATTACATTAATAATGTTGTGCAGGGGCGCCTGGGTGGCTCAGTTGGTTAAGCGACTGCCTTCGGCTCAGGTCATGATCCTGGAGTCCCGGGATCGAGTCCCACATCGGGCTCTCTGCTCAGCGGGGAGTCTGCTTCTCCCTCTGACCCTCCCCCCTCTCATGTGTTCTCTCTCATTCTCTCTCTCTCAAATAAATAAATAAAATCTTAAAAAAAAAAAATAATGTTGTGCAACCATCACCACTATTTCCAAAACTCTTTTCATCATTCCAAACAGAATCTCTGTAATCATAAGCAATAATGCTCTATCCCCACCCCTGAGCCCCTGATAACCTCTAATCTACTTTCGTCTCCATGAATTTCCCTATCCCAGAGATTTCATGTAAGTAGAATCATACAATATTTGTCCTTTTGTGTCTGGCTTATTTCTCTGTCTCACTTAGCATAGGCTCATCCATGGTGTAGTACATATCAGAACTTCATTCATTTATGGCTGAATAATATTCCATTACATGTATAGACCCCATTTTGTTTATAGATTTGTCTGTTGATGGACACTTGGGTTGTCCCACCTTTTGGTCATTCTGAACATTGGCATACATGTATTTGTTGGGATCCCTGCTCTCAGTTCCTTTGGGTATATACCTAGGAGTGGAATTGCTGGTTCATATGGTAATTCAATGTTTAGTTTTTAAACCTAGTTAAATATGAGAAACCCAGCAAGTTGTTTTCCACAGAGGCTGCACCATTTTATATTCCCACCAGCAATGTGCAAAGTTTCCAATTTCTCCGCATTCTTGCCAACACTTGTTATTTTCCATTTTTTATTATAGCCATCCTATTAGGTATGAAGTGGTATCTCACAGTGGTTTTGCTTAGCATTTCCCTGATGATTAGTGGTGTTCAGCATCTTTTCATGTTTAGATGCATGTGTATATTTTCTTTGAAGAAATATTTTATTCAAGTCTTTGACCATTTTTAAAATTGAGTTGTTTGTCTTTTTGTTGTTGAGTTGTTAAGAGTTCTTTATATTTTGTGAAAACAGGACCCTTATCAGATATACAGTTTTCAAATAATATTCACCATTATGTGGGTTGCTTTTTCACTCTATTGATAGTGTCCTTTAATGACAGAAATTTTTAAATTTGATAAAGGGGAAGTTGTCAATTTTTCATTGTTGTTACTTGTGCTTCTAGTGTTATACCTAGGAATTCATTGCCAAATTTTGTATATGGTGTGAATTAGATGGTCTAACTTCATTCTTTTGTACCATCTGTTGAAAAAATATTTTTTTCCCCATTAAATGCACTTGTACCCCTTGCAAAAACCAATTGGCCAGAGATGCATGAGCTTATTTCTGAACTGTCAATTCTATCCTATTGGTCTTATGTCTATTCTCATGAGTACCATGTTGTTTTGATTACTATAGTTTTTGTATTAAGTTTTAAAATCAGGAAATGTGAGTGCTCTAACTTGCTCTTCTGTTTTCAAAATTGCTTTGGCTACTCAAAGCCCCTTATAATTCCATATGAATTTGAAGATTAGATTTTTTATTTTGGCAAAAAGGGACCATTGGAAATTTGATAGCAATTGCATTGAATCTGTAGATCTCTTTGGTTAGTATTAACATCTTTACACTATTAAGTCTTTCTATCCATGAGCATGGGATGACTTTCCATTATATAGGTCTTAATTTCTCTCAGCAATGTTCTATAATTTTCAGTGTTCAAGTATCTCACAACCTAGGTTATATTTATTTTCAGGTATTTTATTTTTTCAGATGTTAACTGTTCCTTAATCTCTTTTCAATGTCCTTTCTGATTATTTATTGTGGGTGTATAAAAATACGACCGATTTTCATGTGTTTATCTCACTTCCTGCAACTTTTTTGAATTCATTTATTACTACAGTAGCTTTTTTTGTGGATTCTTTGGGATTTTCTGTATGTAGAATAATACCATCCGTAAATAGAGATATTTCACCTCCTCTTTTCTAACTTGGATGCCTTTTATTTCTTTTTCTTGTCTAATTGCTCTGGGTAGTATGATGTTGAGTAACAGTGGTGAAAGTGGGCATCCTTGCCTCAGTCCTGATCTTAGGAGACAGTTTTAAGTCTTTCACCATTAAGTATGATGTTAGCTGTGGGTTTTTCATAAATGCCCTTTAGCATATTGAGGAAATCTAGTGTCACCTGGTTGGCTCTGTTGGTTAAGCATCTGACTCTTTTCTGAATCAATTGAGATGATCATATGGGTTTTTTTCTTTCACTTTTTTTCTTTCATTTCATTAATGTGATATATTACATTTATTGATTTTCTTATGTTGTACCACCCTTGCATTCTTGGTATAAATTCCACTGGTCACAGAATATAATCCTTTCAATGTGCTGTTGGATTCAGTTTGTTACTGTTTTGTTAAGGATTTTGCATTTCTATTCATAAAGGGTATTGGTCTGTCTTTATCTGGCTTTGGAATCAGGGTAATGCTGGCCTTATAGAATGAGTTAAGAAGTGTTGTCTCATCTTTATTTGAAGAGGTTGAGAAGTACTGGTATTAACTCTTCTCTAAATATTAGTGTTATTCATCAGTAACGCCATCTTGTCTGAGACTTTTCTTTGATTCAGTCTCCAGTTATTGTAGGTCTGTTGAGATTTCTATTTGCTTTTTTTTTTTTTTTAAGATTTTACTTATTTATTTGAGAGAGAGAGAGCAGGGGAAAGAGCAGAGGGAGAGGGACAGGCAGACTCCATGCTGAACGTAGAGCCTGTTGGGAGGCTCGATCCCAAAACCCTAAGATCATGACCTGAGCTGAAATCAAGAGTCAGATGCTTAACCAACAGAGCCACCCAGTTGACACTAGATTTTCTATTTCCTTTTAAGTCAGTTTAAGTAATTTGTGTTTCTGGGTATTTTCCCATTTTATCTATATTATCCAATTTGTTGTTATACAATTGCTCATAGAATTCTTTATGATCCTTTTTATTTTTCTATGGTCAGTAGTAATGCACCCACTTTCATTTCTGATTTTAATTATTTGCATCTTCTCTCTTTTTCCCTTTGTCAGTCTAACTAAATCTTGTCAATTTTGTTGGTCTTTTCAAAGAACCAACTTTTGGGTTCATTGATTTTCTCTATTATTTTTGTATTTTCTATCTATTTATCTCTGCTATAATGTTATTATTTCCTCCTTTCTGTTACCTTTGAGTTTAATTCACTCTTTTCTACACACCCCCCATTTCCTCAAGGTATAAATTAGGCTATTGTTTTGAGATATTTCTTATTTTTTTTTAACATTTTGTTTTTAAGTAATCTTACCCAGCGTGTGGCTTGAACTCACAACCCTGAGATCAAGAGCTGCATGCTCTACCGATTGAGCCAGCCAGGTGCCCAAATCTTTTTTATTCTTAAATTTTTTGACAGCTTTAAATTTCCCTCTGAGCTTTGTATTTGATGTATCCCATAAGTTTGGGTATGTTGTATTTTCATTTCATTTGCCTCTAATTATCCAATATCCTTTGTGACTTTTTCTTTGACCCATTGGTTGTAATCAGAGTGTGTTGTTTAATTTCCACATATTTGTGAATTTTCCAATTTTCCTTCTCATTGATTTCTAGCTTCATTTCATTGTTGTTAAAGATACTTTATATGATATCAACATTTTAAAATTTATTGACACTTGTTAGTGTCATATAATCTATCCTGGAGAATATTCCATGTGCACTTGAGAAGAACATGTTTCCTTTTGTTGTTAGGTGGAGTGTTCTATGTACTCGCTAGGTTATAGAGGTTGGGTCTAGCTGGTTTATTGTGTTGTTCAAGTCTCTGTATCCTTATGGATCTTTTGTCTAATATTCTATCCATTACCAAAAGTAGAATATGGAAGTCTCCAAATATTATTGTAGAACTGTCTATCCTTTCAATTCTGTCAATACCAAAGATCAGATCAATTCTGCCAGCAAACTTTTTCCTTTTTCACTGTAATGGCATCTAACTGACCTCAGCCTTACTCTGATTAAATCTCTTCTCCATACAGCAGCCAAAGTGGTCTTTCTTTCTCTCTCTCTTTCTTTCTCTCTTTCTTTCTTTCTCTCTCGTTCGTTCTTTCTTTCTTTCTCTTTCTCTCTTTCTTTTAAGATTTGTTCATTTGAGATAAAGAGGGAGAGAGAGAGAGGGTGGAGGAGGGGCAGAGGGAGAGAATCTCAAGCAGACTCCCCGCTGAATGTGGAGCCCAGCTCTGGGCTCCATCTCACAACACTGAGATCATGACCTGAGCCGAAATTAAGGGTTGGGTGCTCAACCAACTGAGCCACCCAGGTGTCCCCAAAGTGGTCTTTCTGAAATCAAACTCATCCAATGCTTTCCACACTAAAACCATTTTCCTTAGCTCTCCATTGTACTCAAGAAAAAATTCAAATTCTTTAGTGTCATTTCAAAGCCCAACATGACTTGTCTTTGACTCCTATCTCTAATTTTGTCTTCTTACCACCTGCCTTCTTAATTCCAGTTCCAGATATATTGAATGTTTCATGTTTCCAGTTGCATGAATACTTCTCTAACCTTCTGACCTTTGCTTTAATTTTTTTTTTATGCTGCCTGGATCTGTCTCTCATTCTACACCTCCACCTCTTCACATAGAGAATTCCTGTTGACTACTTAAGTGTCAGTTAAGCTCTCAAATCTTCCTGGAAGCACACTCTGACTTCCTTATAATAAGGTGCTCTTTTGTTTTGTTTTTTAAAATTCCACCCATCCATGTGCTTTGACACTTATCATAGCACTTAATACCTCAAATGGGAATTATTCTTTCTTTGGCTTGTTGGTTTACACCACTGGAGCCTTTAGCATTGTGCCTGGCACATAATAGCTCTATTGGAAGAGCCAAGCCACAACTGGCCATGAATATATTCACATGTTCTTATTGGTTATGCCAAGAATACAAGGCCTTGACCACTCTTTATCTGGGCCCCTACTTAAAATGAGTAATCCTGAGAGATGAGGTAGCATCTCCTCCCAGATGAAGAGCAGGTCTCTTTCCACTTACTGTAATAGTGATGACTCCCCTAAGCTCTGTGAATTCCTGTTTTGTAACACAACTCACTATACATACAGGCATCCATTATGGACCCTTTGTGCTGTCCTTGTGTGATTGGGGGTGGGTGGCATAGGAAACCCATGCACACCTGCAGCTTTTGCCATCAATAATCAAAGCCCATTGTCTCTGACCCAGGAATCTCATGTCTTCTGTTAGCATCCAAAAAAATGCCAACAGGCTAACCTGTTAGCTTGCAAGTAGAATAAAATCCTAGACTCTTCACTGTCCTTGACAAAATCAAGATATAGTTATTATCTCTAAGAACAAGAACTGGAATGGACACCTGTATTATTTTGCTAGGGCTATCTAACAAAGCATTATAGACTGGGTGGTTATACAACAGAAATTTATATTCCTGCAGTTCTGAAGGCTAGACATCGGAGATCAAGGTGTCGGAAGGTTTGATTTCTTCTAAGGCTTTGAGGGAGGATCTGTTGCAGGGCTCTCTCCTTGGCTTGCTGAGGGAGGATCTGTTGCAGGGCTCTCTCCTTGGCTTGCTGAGGGAGGATCTGTACAGGGCTCTCTCCTTGGCTTGCTGAGGGTCATCTTCTCCCTGTGTCTTCACATCATCCTCCCTCTGTACATGTCTGTGTCCAAATTTCTTCTTCTCATCAGTCATATTGGAATAAGGCCCACCTTAATGTCCTCATCATAACTTAATTACCTCTGTAAAGACACTATCTCCAAATATGGTCACATTCTTTGGTACTGGGGGTTAGGACACTGACATATGAAACTGGGAGGACCACAATTCTGCCCATAACAGCACCATAAAGAAAAGCAGAATACAAGTATTCATCAGGTGTTATAGCATAACCTCTCTTTTTTATTATGTGTAATGAATTATCAATAAAAAATAATAAAAAACTGAAACTTCAAGATGTCAGCTACTTTGGGAAGATACAAAATTGATTTTTCCCTAGGTATTTCAAAAATTGTTCTTAAATCCTTGAAACTAGGCAAGTTCCTCAAGTGGTTACACTAATAGATCTTTTTGACCATCTGAAACTGTGTTTCAGAGCAGAGATATTTCTGGCATTACACTAAAGCAATCATTTATTACACATATTAATTTAAAATTTTCTCTGAAATTAAAACGTAAGAATAAAGAACATTTTTCATTGGTAGATATTATCTAACTAAGAGAAACGATAGAATTAAAACATTACAAGTAGTCACAACATGAGGACAGTCTATATTGACTTGGGATTTATGCTTTTAGCTTATAATATCTCATTTCTTGTTTTGTTTATTATGTGGAATTCAACATTAGCTTTGATGTGGAAAAGAGATTTCAAGTGAATGAGCCTTGAGGAATACAATTAAAGAATAAAACAGCTAAAATAACTCATAATTTATGTTCCCTCAGTACAAACAAGACAGTTGGAATAGAGAAAATATTTCTATTCCATGGAAATCATCTTTTAGAAAGGCTTTTAATCTCAAAAGCATTTATTTTTTTGTTTGCCAAAAAATGGGTTTTTGTCTCTGAAGGACTACTACAGTAGAACCACAGTCTTGATTATGTATAAGATCATACGTTTTCTTATAGATTTGGCCACAATTGAATTACCCCAAAAAATGATCATCAAATTTTACTTTTAAAAACTTCCTTAAGAAGGATTGGGCGCCTGGGTGGCTCAGTTGGTTAAGCGACTGCCTTCGGCTCAGGTCATGATCCCGGAGTCCCGGGATCGAGTCCCACATCAGGCTCCCTGCTCGGCGGGGAGTCTGCTTCTCCCTCTAACCCTACCCCCTCTTGCGCTCTCTCTCTCACTCTCTCTCTCTAATAAATAAATTAAAAAAAAAAAATCTTTAAAAAAAAAAAAGCTGGTATTGTTTGGGCACCTGGGTGGCTCAGTTGGTTAAGCGACTGCCTTCGGCTCAGGTCTTGATCCCGGAGTCCCAGAATCGAGTCCCTCATCGGGCTCCCTGCTCAGCAGGGAGTCTGCTTCTCCCTCTCCTGCTCCCCCCTCTTGTGCTCTTTCTCTCTCTCACTCTCTCTCTCAAATAAATAAATAAAGT